>NC_089839.1:182885859-183073030 GCF_035609145.1 Eleutherodactylus coqui | reverse complement strand
TTCCATGGAGACTTTGGGTGTGCAAATGCTCAGGAAAATAGAGCATGCTGCGTTTATTTCATTCGTGCAACCGAAATGTGCTGATAAGAGGCGCATGGGAATGGAACCATTGAAATCAATAGATTCTGAGCATGGTATTAGTGTATCTTGACGCCACCAGAAAGAACTGGTGGAGTCAAGATTGACAGGGGGGTGACGCCTCCTGGACCTCATTGGTTGCAGACGTGGATGAGCTGCAGGTCCTGGCAGCGCAGTAAAGTGATGCCGCAGTTAAAATCTAGGGACCTGTGCACCTGTGTTCCTTGGCGCCCCCACTGAAGGGCCGCATTGGTCCTGCTGAAACCACCTTTTCTGCCGCCAAACTGGGGCTGCTGAAATGCCGTCCCAGCCAACCGGCCACAAGAATAAGCCACTCCGCAGCAATGGACGGAGGCCTGCATCTGCCTTCCTTCCCCGCTAGGTGCGCATTTGCTGTTGTCAAATTGGGTCTCTGCTCCGCAGCCAGAACAAGGCACTCCACTGACTGTCAGATCGCAGAGCGCCCTCACCATAACGTAGCCCAAAGGGGCCTCCAGCGTGTAGGGCTGCGGCGGTGCTTACTGCCCTCCCCTCCCACTTTCCTTCGGACCAGTCGGTATGTGGAAGAACACAGCAGAGGCCCTGCATGAATCTATAAACGCCGTCCAACCAACAGCAGGGAGGCAGCAGTGGAGGCAACAGTTCCTGAAATGTCCGCACACTGCTTTAGGACAGCAGCCAGGCAACAGCGGTGGTGGAGTCAGCTTTACAGGCACCGGGCCACAGACAGCACAACGAGCAGGACAGCTGGGAGGCCCGGGGACATCGGCTTAGCTGCTGCAGGTGATCGGCAGCTAATACAAGGTGCCCTTAATGTGAGTTCGAATACCGCTTCTCCATCCACTTAACCTCCTTCCAGGACCTTAGGTTCTTAAGCCAATCAGGAGCTGGGGGTGTGAGAGGGGCGTTCCTCCTGTCAATCTCCTAGCTTCCGGAGGCGTCAAGATACACTAATACCTCTGAGCATTTTGCATGCACCTGCTGAAAGAACTTCAGTGCAGAACCAGGGACAGCGGAGACAGGACGTGGCTAAGCCCCGGCAGCTGAAGGAAGGTGAGTATGATTTTCTTAAATTTTTTACACCAGTTTGGGTTGTTTTTCAGGGAAGGGTTTATATTTAAAGCCCTTCTCTGAATAACAATTAAGGGGTGACGGCAGCTGGATCCCCTACCGCAGCTGTCATCTGTGACAGCTGCGGTAGGCAATTCTTTATTCTCCGCGGGGATGAAGAACTCCTTTGCCGCATTTGTCACATCTGTGACAGGTGCAGCAGGGAATTCTTTATTCCCCGCAGGGATGAAGAAAACATCTGCCGCATGTGGCAGATGTGTTCTTCATCCCCATGGGGGACACAGCAGCAGCAGACAGGTAAGTATACATATATATTTTTTATTCATTTATTTTTTACACTAAAAGGGATGATTTTTCAGGGAAGAGCTTATATTTAAAGCTCTTCCCTGAAAAATCACTTCAGGGGTGCCGGCAGACTATTGCCTTCAATTGAGCAGCCATGGCTCGATTGAAGGCAATGCGTGCAGAACCTATGGTGCATGCCCTATCTTTACAGGCGCATGCCTGTAAAATTAGAACATTTGAAAACACCATAGGGAATTCAGTGGTTGTAATAGACGCGTGTTTTTGTGAGAGCGTATGCACGCACATAAACACACTTGTGTGAAGGCTCCCTAAGTTTGTGTGTTGGAGCCTCCATGTTCCACTTTGTGTTATATGTAAGGCCATGTACAGGCTTCTGTGCGTAATATGCTGTGCAAATACGTTCATGTAAATCTGGCCATAGGAATCTATGGGAAGTGCAGGAGATACACAGGAGATAACCAGGTTATACTGGCATGCTCTAGATCACTATATGTAGGGAGATGTACATATATGTACAGCTGATATGAGTTTTACATCCTGTATATAGTGATATGGAATATGTTGGTATAACCTGGGTATCTTCTGTATATTGTCATATGAGAGCATACTGGTGTAAATTGGGTATCTCCTGTATACAATTATATTGGCACAGCTGGTATAAATTATACATTTCCTGTATATAGCGATATGGACCATGCTGGTATAACTTGGGTATCTCCTTTATATCAAACTACTTATGATGACCTGTGCATCCGTGAGTGAGTGGGTTTGTGGGCAACTGAGGCCGCAGGGGGTTTGTAGTCTGCCCGTAATTTGCACAAGGATGCAGGACCTGTGATGATGTCACCATCATGTGATAAGGGGTGGGGCATGTATTCCTTCACTGGTGATGAATGACCTTTGATGACATCACCATCATGTAATCAGGGGCGGAGCATGACGGTGATGTCATCACAGGTCCTTCATCTCCAGTGCTGTGCTGCTTCTGATCCCTGTTGTTTGGGATGAACAATGTATGTAGCAGTGCTGTGTATGTAATGTGCATGCAGCATAGCTGTGTGTTGCATTGCGCCACTAGAAACACTGGTACTATAATCTCTCTCCCCCCGCCGGCACCCGAATCTTTTGAGACAAGCGGGCAAGTACTCACAAAAGGCACTACTCGCTCAAGTATTGAATCCTGTTTTAATATTTTGGGTTTGATATTTTGTTGCAAGAAAATCCCGGCACTGAAAACTTTTAATTAAGAATAAAAATCTAACGGTTCTCACTCAGGCAGCCGAGTCTTCCCGTACTTTACAAACATGAAAAATACACTATTTATAAATGTGTGTTTGCTTTTCCATCTGTCTCTCCAAGTTTGAGATTTTTCTTTTTTACTTTCGAAAAACACACTGCGCAAGCAGATCAGAGAACATCACTTGGTGCCCGGAAATCTCATTACATTAAAGGAATCCTGAACTTTCACTTGTGGCGGTCTTGAACTGAAGTTCCTTGGCATAAGATACACTTCAGTTCTGAAATGGCGCACGCCTCTTAATAAATTTGGCTTTTGGTCTATCGTAAACACACACAGAAAAAATCAAATCTACATTTGTTGGGAATGCGTAAAGATTTGTACTGCCTTTTGCCCTATTTTTATGATGTTCACCCTTTCCAATACACTTTCTGATATCTGAAGACATTATGATTTAAGGCTGTACAGCTCCAATGTTGAAAGACGTCCGTTGGGGTTCCTTTACTGTATATTGCCAGCCTCTATGCTGTCGGAGCCTATCCAACGTGTCACCTCATGCAGTACTAGCTTTAGCCAGCAGATAGCGCTGTTGTATAATGGCAGAAAAAGAGTAAGCCTCCTAGGAAAACCAGGATACCAATTGGATTGGAAAGGGTTAAACTTATTTGTGATATTTGTGATCGGGGACATTTTTGCCGCTAGTTTGCTGGCAGCTTTTCTTCCCTTCTCCAGATTAAAAATGCCAGACATTTATCAAATGTTATATTCTGTTGATAAATTTGTCACATCTGTAAGGGCGAATGCATGTGTACGTATTTGCGCGCGAACTATGCAGAAAATAGAACCCACAATATCAATGGGTTCATACACATTTACTGTTTTTGTGCACATTAAAAAAAAGGACCTGCTCTATTTTTGCACACATTTATGCATAGATGTCTATGGAAGGCGTGTAAATGCGTGTGCAATACGCGAGTAGATGCGTGAAACACTGCGCAATGCCATAAAAAAAACACAACTGGAACTGATTAGGCTGAATAGCCATTTAGATCAGGGCATGGTTGTGTCCCGTGCATAAAAAAAAAAGTATAATACGCCGATATATGTGCAAAAATCTTTGTAGCTACTCATGTGCGGTTCCAATTAGAGATGAGCGAGTATACTCACTAAGGCACATTACTCGAGCGAGTAGTGCCTTAGCCGAGTATCTCCCCGCTCGTCTCTAAAAATTTGGAGGCCAGCGTTGGTGACAGGGGATTTGCGGCGGGGAGCGGAGGGGAGAGAGAGATCTCCCCTCCGTTCCTCCCCGCTCTCCCCCGCCGGCCTCAAAATCTTTAGAGACGAGCGGGGAGATATTCGGCTAAGGCACTACTCACTCGATTAATGTGCCTTAGCGAGTATACTCGCTCATCTCTAGTTCCAACCCATTAATTTCTCTTGGTCTACAAGGTAGTTTTGTGCTTTGTACTCTGCTATTTTGGTCAGCCCCAATGAAATGAATAGAGTGTCGGTCATGCATGTGCGGTCATCACTCTATTGAACTTGACGTCACTGCAGGTGGGAGATGCATCACCGCACCTATGAGAAGAGATGAACACAAGACGCCTCTTCTCTGGATCAGTGGAGGTCTCAATGATGGAACCCCCACCAAACAGACTTTTATCACCTAGTCTATGGATAGGCGATAAAAGTTTATCTTTGTACAACCCAGGTAAATATGTTTACAGATATGTGGAGTCACTTTGTACGCCACCCACCCACTGGGGTCAAATTGCAACACATTTTGCTTCTTTAACATCATAAATATCTCTAAAACCTCACTCCACTTAAACCCTGCTCCCATTTCTAGACACTTTTGAAAAGTGGAGTCAGAAGCAAGACTTCAGGTTTTTTGTTGCAAATCAATAGTAAATTTGCCTAAATTGATTTGTACCAAAAAAGTTGCAATTTAAGCCAAAGATTAACAGTCAAAGTAATAGATGCGCCCCATTACTTTTGTCATACCATCAATAACCCCCCCACAGAGAATTTTAGCACAAATATGGTGTGCACAAAAAGTTTAGACTTTTTTAAGCCACAAAATTACCGAAAATTGAATAATAAATTCCTCCCATAGAGCTGAATGACATGTAGTTTGATCAATCATAAAACCGGATGCAGTAAGTGCTGGTAGTGGGTTTATGATTTAACTCTTTGTCTCTGTAGGGTATTTGGAGCCCTGTATTGTAAAAACAGAGGTTTGACCACTTTTTATATTGATCACCTATCCACTGATCGCAAAGTGAGTGCACATCTGTCCCTGTAACTTGTATACAGAGTCAACAATAGAAACCTAGGCCATGTGTACCATAGTGGCAGTTCATACCATAACCATTAGAGGTAGGAGATGAGGGTCCAAACTTAAGGCCCCAATACACATTAGATAATAATCCTCCAAACCCACCAATGATGGCGGGTTCAGAAGATTCTCTAAAGTGTATAGTGGGCGTCTCTGTCTGGAGAAACATGGATTGGGGATGTTGAATTTCAATGTCCGATCTTTTTGTAACCAGGGAGATAAGCCAGTGGCAGAGCTTACTGTACCTCCTAAAAACACACAAATGTTTAGCCAAGCCAAATGCTTATGTGCATAGAGGAGCCAGGATAAACAGCTATCAGACAAGCAATCATTCATCTGACAGTTATTGATAGTCTAGGAGCAGCTTCGGGTTGATTCTTTGTTATTGACTGTGTAAATGTACATAGTAAGAACCGTCCTCTTTTAAAGGGGTTATCCAGCTCCTAATTTGTTTAAAGACTTGTCCAGAGAGGTAGAGAAACTTAAAAAAGTCATACTCACTTTAGCTGATCTGCGATGTTGCTCTCTTTCTAATGCAGCGATTACATCACCCACAGCAGAGACATGGGACTCTTGCAGCCAGCCATTGGCTTGGCCCATTGTCGGGACATCATTGCTGCTGCTGCAGGAAGTACAGGGCAGCAGGAAACTGGGGATTGGCAGAACAGGAGTAGTGGGGGATCAGAAGAGATGAGTACGACTACATTTATGAGCAAATGTAAAAAATGTTTAGGTGGCTGGATAACTCCTCCTACATGTACAGAAAGAGGTTGGGAGGTCCTGGACCCTCCTATCTAATCAAGGAAGGATGTGATAATATAAACCAGCCCGGCAATAGGGAGGTCATTTTTTTTCTACTGGACTGACATTCACCCCTCGGAAGACAAATTCTCTTAACTAGAAATGCAGCTCATGTAATTCCTCTGTAAAGGGGTCTGAGTATATCACTATATTTATTACAGTACATTGATAAACTTTGCTCCGCGCCATTGATTTCTCTTTTTTTTTAAACACTTGGATTAAACATATAGCTGACAGGACAACTTCCTTAACCACTCGCCTGTGCCATCATACACAAAAAAATGCTGAGGGGAAAGTGTAAGACGAGAAGATGATGTGCTGAGGGAGGCCAGATACTATGCATGATTGCTGACTTGTGCTTTGAACGCAGCAGTTAAGATATTCTAGTGTAGCTCTGTTTACCAAGATTAATGCTAGCCTGGAAAATAGATGTACTCACACAGCTTTGGTCAATAGTTACATAAAGCCAGCAGGGGAAATAAAACATTTAAAATAGAGGGGAAGAGTGGCAATGTAATCTAGTTGTATTGAATTTATTGTGTTAGGCAGTTATGCAATAGTAGGCAGTATCTTAGTGTATAAGAGGATAATATTATCTAGAGAGAATATTTTCTGCTGATGCTGTTGACTTTGATGCACGGGGATATAAAACCGTATTTACCATGGCTTATAAAAAGAAGGATAATCATAGCAGGAGATCATCAAGACATATATCTTAATGATTGATGACCATTGTCTTTCGGAATCTGTACAATTGCAACAGTTTTACATTATTTAGAAGTGCAGGAATGAAAGAAGAGAATGACTAATACACAGTAAGAAATAATACCTGGTCCAGGCATTTGACTGGTCAAACATGGGACCAAAGTTACAGTGAGTGGTTCTGGGTTCTGAAGCTCATCTACAACTACACAGTCAAATTCCCATGTGGACCTACCATTGGAACCTGCTGCTTGGTTATTCGCATTTTAGAGTCCATTTACAAAAGTGATAAAAAAAAAAAAACTGTCAATATATTATGACTCTAAACTGGTCCTATCTCTAGCAAGACTAGTGTTAGCATACCTTTCTTACTCTTGATAGTACTACCATAACCAAGAGATCATTGTTTCTAAGCATTTCATGCCATTGGGAGATAAGCAGTGAACCATTTGATGGACCGTCCCACCATAAGACCAAAGTTACAGTGAGTGTTCCTGGGTTCTGAAGCCCATTCACACCTACACATTAAAGTTCCCATGTGGACCTACCATTGGAACACGTCACCTGCTGCTTGCGTTATGCACTTTTTGGAGTCCATTTACAAAAAAGATTGGAGGAAATCTGTTAGCATATTATAAGCCTCTAAACTGGTCACACCTCTGAGAAGACCAGTGTTGGCATACCTTTCTTACCCCTGATAGTGCTACTATTACCAAGGAATTTTGAGCATCAGGTGCCATAGGGATATGAGCAGTGAACCTTCTGATGGACATCTTTCTAACCCAGCCGTGGGTTTTTGCATTAGCCCCTTAACAGCCAGGGTGTTTTGGTTCCAAAGGACCAGACACTTTTTACGGATTTTACCCATGTGGTGGTTTTACTGCCCTATTTTTTTTTTTTTCAGCTACCAAAATAATTTTTGCTGCATTTTTTCCCGTGACATATAGGACTATTTTTAGTATATTTTTTTCACTGACTTTTTCTTGTTGTTTAGTTTCATTGGGGTAAAAAGATGAAAAATAGATTTTTTTTATATTTATTGTTGTTTGTTTTTAAAATTATTATATTTACGCTAAAATAAAGTACAGGAATACATTTCTCATTTTGTTTGGACGTTTTGATATATAATTTGTATAGTCTTTGATTATAGAGCGCATATGGCGACGGTTTTGGGTCATTTTTTTTTTTTTCATTAGATTTTTATTGAATTTCACATCAGGTATACAAATATTCATTAGTAATAAAACATAATTTTTTCCAGGAAGTTACAATAGAAAATCAGAAACAATCAAATTTTTCAGTGTGAAATCATGTTTAGTCATTTAAGATACACAATGTAGAGTTTGTTAGGTAAGTCAGGATACAGGGGGGACTGATAGGTGAGGGGGGGACTGATAGGTGAGGGGGGAAGGGAGAGAAAAAAACCCCAAAGGGATTATAGGATAGCGGGGATAGGAAAACATAGAAAATAGCAGTTTTAGACATCTAGCTGAAATTTGTCAAACCATTGTTTCCATACTGCCGCGTATTTTAGGTATGAGTTATTTCTAAGCGCAAGAGCTTTCTCAAAGGTTCCGTTATAAGTTGGGTTAACTCGTTTATATGAGGGATTTCCGTAGTTCGCCATTTCCTAGTGATTAAGATTTTTGCTCCCATCAATATGTGACTTATTAACTGTCTTTTTTCGGGTTTGATTTCTCCAAGGTCGAGAAGCAAAAGTGCTGTAGCGGGGAGTTTCGGGACATTAGTATTCGAGATTTTGTTAATTAGTGCATATACGTTAGACCAGTATACGGTGATTAGGGGGCATGCCCAAAGAATGTGGATTAGGGATCCCTCCAACATTCAGCCCCGGCGACTATCCGCCTTTTCTTTAGTTGGTCCGGAGTGAGGTACCACCTTGTGAGAGTTTTTAAGTGGGTTTCTATTAAATTGGCACTTTTTGTTGCTTGTTTGGTTCTTTTAAAAGACTCTAACCGGGGGCGTGGCCTGACCGCGGAGTAAGATGGCCGCATAGAGAGCTTGCTCCATCTCCACGGCACTCTCCTAGGCACTTCTCAGCCGCAAGAATCCCTGAAAATGGGAAAAAACAACAAAGAAAGGACCGGAGAACTCTCGGGGACCCCCCGGTTAGCTCGAGGTCAGTCTGACATGCAGCGGTTTCTCAAGGAGAGAAGCGCCCGCTCTCCCCACGCTGCAGGCAAGATGGCGCCGGCGGCCGCTGCGGCGCCGAGCACAGCGCGGGAGGGAGATCTATCCTCCGAGGGAGAAGAGGACGAGCCTCCATCTAAAGGCTTTATGAGGGACCTGCTTGCGACCTCCATGGGCCCGCTATTAGCCGAGCTGACAGCTATAAAGGATGAAGTAAGAAGCATGGGGAGGCGGGTGGAAGATTTAGAGGGCTCCACAGCGAATATTACTAACCACACGGGAGAATTAGCTGCTATTGTAAAGGAGCAACAGGTACAGCTCAACAGAATGCTTCTTATGCAAGAAGATTTAGAGAACAGGAGCAGACGCAGTAATGTGAGAATAAAGGGTCTGCCGGAGTCCTGGGCGTCTGATGCGTTACACAAAATAGCCATGGAAATTTTTGCGGGCCTACTGGGAGATGACAGAGCCTCTGAGATCAAGATAGAGAGGGTGCACAGAACACTGAGACCGCAACCGACCCAAACGGACCCCCCAAGGGACATATTGTGCAAGCTCCTGTCTTTCCCCGATGCGGTAGCAGTTTTGAACGCAGCTCGCAGTACCAGAAACCTCCAGTATGAGGGCGCAGATATACAGATATACCAGGACCTCTCACCAACAACCCTGGCTAAACGCAGATTGCTGCGCCCCTTGCTAGAAGCGCTAAAATCCAAAAACATCAAATATGCATGGCTCTTCCCATTTGGAATAGGAGTGACCCACAAGGGTAAGAGACTCAATATTCGATCTCCGGAAGACCTCCAGGAGAGCTGGCACCATCTGGGTCTGGAGCCCATGGACCTTCCCAATTGGCTTCCCCTACCAGAGTTCCCGAGTCTCCCTCACCTGCAGATACAAGAAACCTGGCGCACGGCTTCATCCTCAAAATCTCCCCGTGGCAAGATGAGAAGGAAGCAAAGGGATGATACCGCTTCCTGCGACACTTGAATGTTTTGCATAACTGTTTTGTGTTTGTCACAGGAGTAGCGTACCTCAATGGAGCCTTCACGGGCGATACAATCCTCCTGGCTTCCACGGTAGACGTGATACTGGAGGACTAGAGAAGACCCAACTGTTGGACTCTTACGGTTTGACCTCTGACTTTGTTTCTTTTAAAGCGGTTCTTTTTTCTTTTGCAGTCTTTGACTTTCAGATATGAGTCTGTTTATAACACATTTTTTCTCATTATCCATTCGCAAGTGCCTTTTTGTGCCTCCCCCGATCAGGCAATAGTTAATATTTCTGTTAACATTACTACTTTTTCTTTTTTCTTTTCTTTTGACACCCCCACTACGTGTCTGAGTTCCGAATTTTTGTAGAACTCACCCGCAACATACAAGTATAAGAAGCTACTGACACCTTTATTCACTGTTATAGATAATAAGATTGTTTATATCCTCCTTACCTGCTCCCAACTTTCCTTGTCTTCTCCTCCCCCCCACCACCTCTTACTGCGGTACAAATCGCTAATAGAACATTTTGATAGCTACTACTAGAGATGAGCGAACACCAAAATGTTCGGGTGTTCGTTATTCGTAACGAACTTCCCGTGATGCTCGAGGGTTCGTTTCGAACAACGAACCCCATTGAAGTCAATGGGCGACCAGAACATTTTTGTATTTTGCCGATGCTCGCTAAGGTTTTCATGTGTGAAAATCTGGGCAATTCAGGAAAGTGATGGGAATGACACAGTGACGGATAGGGCAGGCGAGGGGCTACATGTTGGGCTGCATCCTAAGTTCACAGGTCCCACTATTAAGCCACAATAGCGGCAAGAGTGGGCCCCCCCCCCTCCCAACAACTTTTACTTCTGAAAAGCGCTCATTAGCATGGCATACCTTTGCTAAGCACCACACTACCTCCAACAAAGCACAATCACTGCCTGCATGACACTCCACTGCCACTTCTCCTGAGTTACATGCTGCCCAACCGCACCCCCTCCCCCCCACAGCGCACACCAAAGTGTCCCTGCGCAGCCTTCAGCTGCCCTCATGCCACACCACGCTCATGTCTATTTAGAATTGCGTCTGCCATGACGAGGGACCGCAGGCATACACTGCAGAGGTTGGCACGGCTAGGCAGCGACCCTCTTTAAAAGTGGCGGAGCGATAGCCCACAATGCTGTACAGAAGCAATGAGAAATAGAATCCTGTGCCACCGCCATCTGGAGCTGCACACGTGGGCATAGCAATGGGGAACCTATGTGCCACACACTATTCATTCTGTCAAGGTGTCTGCATGCCCCAGTCAGACCGGGCTTTTTAATTCATAGACACAGGCAGGTACAACTCCCTATTGTGAAGTCCCTGTCGACCCACAGCATGGGTGGCTCCCTGGAACCCACCGGCGGTACACAAAAATATCCCATTGCATTGCCCAACACAGCTGAGGTAGTAATGTCGTGCGTAATACAGGTGGGCTTCGGCCCACACTGCATGCCCCAGTCAGACTGGGATTCTTTACAAGTGGACACATGTAGGTTTAACTCCCTGTGGACCCACTGCCTGGGTGGGTGCCAGGAAGCCACCGGCGGTACATAGAAATATCCCATTGCATTGCCCAACACAGCTGAGGTAGTAATGTCGTGCGTAATACAGGTGTGCTTCGGCCCACACTGCATGCCCCAGTCAGACTGGGATTCTTTACAAGTGGACACATGTAGGTTTAACTCCCTGTGGACCCACTGCCTGGGTGGGTGCCAGGAAGCCACCGGCGGTACATAGAAATATCCCATTGCATTGCCCAACACAGCTGAGGTAGTAATGTCGTGCGTAATACAGGTGGGCTTCGGCCCACACTGCATGCCCCGGTCAGACGGGTTCTTTA
The DNA here is from genome assembly GCF_035609145.1 of Eleutherodactylus coqui. Taxonomy (NCBI): domain Eukaryota; kingdom Metazoa; phylum Chordata; class Amphibia; order Anura; family Eleutherodactylidae; genus Eleutherodactylus; species Eleutherodactylus coqui. Next base: position 183,061,478 of record NC_089839.1, on the reverse strand, counting down.
GAAGTGTACAGATGTATTAAAAACTCAGTGTGCACCTACAGCATGGGTGGCTCCCTGGAACCCACCGGCGGTACACAAAAATATCCCATTGCATTGCCCAACACAGCTGAGGTAACGTCAGCTGTAATGCAGGTGGGCTAAAAATTAATTTGATTACACTGTAGGCGAGGGCCCACACAAATTGCTGTATCAACAGTACTAATGTACATCCCAAAAATTGGCCATGGCCAGCCAAGAGGGCAGGTGAAACCCATTAATCGCTTTGGTTAATGTGGCTTAAGTGGTAACTAGGCCTGGAGGCAGCCCAGTGTAACGAAAAATTGGTTCAAGTTAAAGTTCCAATGCTTTTAAGCGCATTGAAACTTATAAAAATTGTTCTGAAAAATTATTTGAGTGAGCCTTGTGGCCCTAAGAAAAATTGCCCGTTCAGCGTGATTACGTGAGGTTTCAGGAGGTGGAGCAGGAGGAGGAGGAGGAGGAATATTAGACACAGATTGATGAAGCAGAAATGTCCCCGTTTTGGATGGTGAGAGAGAACGTAGCTTCCATCCGCGGGTGCAGCCTACGTATTGCTTACGTATCGCTGCTGTCCGCTGGTGGAGAACAGAAGTCTGGGGAAATCCAGCCTTTGTTCATCTTGATGAGTGTTAGCCTGTCGGCACTGTCGGTTGACAAGCGGCTACGCTTATCTGTGATGATTCCCCCAGCCGCACTAAACACCCTCTCCGACAACACGCTAGCCGCAGGACAAGCAAGCACCTCAAGGGCATACAGGGCTAGTTCAGGCCACGTGTCCAGCTTCGACACCCAGTAGTTGTAGGGGGCAGAGGCGTCACCAAGGATGGTCGTGCGATCCGCTACGTACTCCCTCACCATCCTTTTGCAGTGCTCCCGCCGACTCAGCCGTGACTGGGGAGCGGTGACACAGTCTTGGTGGGGAGCCATAAAGCTGGCCAGGCCCTTAAAGACTGTTGCACTGCCTGGGATGTACATGCTGCTCGATCTACGCACATCCCCTGCAACATGGCCCTCGGAACTGCGCCTTCTGCCACTAGCGCTGTCGGCTGGGAATTTTACCATCAGCTTGTCCGCAAGGGTCCTGTGGTATAGCAACACTCTCGAACCCCTTTCCTCTTCGGGAATCAGAGTGGGCAGGTTCTCCTTATACCGTGGATCGAGCAGTGTGTACACCCAGTAATCCGTCGTGGCCAGAATGCGTGCAACGCGAGGGTCACGAGAAAGGCATCCTAACATGAAGTCAGCCATGTGTGCCAGGGTACCTGTACGCAACACATGGCTGTCTTCACTAGGAAGATCACTTTCAGGATCCTCCTCCTCCTCCTCCTCCTCCTCAGGCCATACACGCTGAAAGGATGACAGGCAATCAGCCGGTGTACCGTCAGCAGCGGGCCAAGCTGTCTCTTCCCCCTCCTCCTCATCCTCCTCATGCTCCTCCTCCTCCTCCTGTACGCGCTGAGAAATAGACAGGAGGGTGCCCTGACTATCCAGCGGCATACTGTCTTCCCCCGCCCCCGTTTCCGAGCGCAAAGCAGCTGCCTTTATGGTTTGCAGGGAATTTCTCAAGATGCATAGCAGAGGAATGGTGACGCTAATGATTGTAGCATCGCCGCTCACCACCTGGGTAGACTCCTCAAAATTACCAAGGACATGGCAGATGTCTGCCAACCAGGCCCACTCTTCTGAAAGGAATTGAGGAGGCTGACTCCCACTGCGCCGCCCATGTTGGAGTTGGTATTCGACTATAGCTCTCCGTTGTTCATAGAGCCTGGCCAACATGTGGAGCGTAGAGTTCCACCGTGTGGGCACGTCGCACAGCAGTCGGTGCACTGGCAGCTTAAAGTGATGTTGCAGGGTGCGCAGGGTGGCAGCGTCCGTGTGGGACTTGCGGAAATGTGCGCAGAGCCGGCGCGCCTTTACGAGCAGGTCTGACAAGCGTGGGTAGCTTTTCAGAAACCGCTGAACCACCAAATTAAAGACGTGGGCCAGGCATGGCACGTGCGTGAGGCTGCCAAGCTGCAGAGCCGCCACCAGGTTACGGCCGTTGTCACACACGACCATGCCCGGTTGGAGGCTCAGCGGCGCAAGCCAGCGGTCGGTCTGCTGTGTCAGACCCTGCAGCAGTTCGTGGGCCGTGTGCCTCTTATCGCCTAAGCTGAGTAGTTTCAGCACGGCCTGCTGACGCTTGCCCACCGCTGTGCTGCCACACCGCGCGACACCGACTGCTGGCGACATGCTGCTGCTAACACATCTTGATTGTGAGACAGAGGAGGAGGAGGAGGAGGAGGGTGCTTTAGTGGAGGAAGCATACACCTCCGCAGATACCAGCACCGAGCTGGGGCCCGCAATTCTGGGGGTGGGTAGGACGTGAGCGGTCCCAGGCTCTGACTCTGTCCCAGCCTCCACTAAATTCACCCAATGTGCCGTCAGGGAGATGTAGTGGCCCTGCCCGCCTGTGCTTGTCCACGTGTCCGTAGTTAAGTGGACCGTGGCAGTAACCGCGTTGGTGAGGGCGCGCACAATGTTGCGGGAGACGTGGTCGTGCAGGGCTGGGACGGCACATCGGGAAAAGTAGTGGCGACTGGGAACTGAGTAGCGCGGGGCCGCCGCCTCCATGATACTTTTGAAGGACTCCGTTTCCACAACCCTATACGGCAGCATCTCAAGGCTGATGAATTTTGCGATGCGGACGGTTAACGTTTGAGCGTGCGGGTGCGTGGCGGCGTACTTGCGCTTGCGCTCGAACACTTGCGCAAGCGACGGCTGAACGGTGCGCTGAACTACACTGCTGGATGGGGCCGAGGACAGCGGAGATGAGGGTGTGGGTGCAGGCCATGAGGCGGTAGTGCCTGTGTCCTGAGAGGGGGGTTGCATCTCAGTGGCAGGTTGGGGCACAGGGGGAGAGGCAGGGGTGCAAACCGGAGACGGTGAACGGCCTTTGTCCCACCTTGCGGGGTGCTTGGCCATCATATGTCTGCGCATGGTGGTGGTGGTGAGGCTGTTGGTGTTGGCTCCCCGGCTGAGCTTTGCGCGACAAAGGTTGCACACCACTGTTCGTCGGTCGTCAGGCGTCTCTGTGAAAAACTGCCAGACCTTAGAGCACCTCGGCCTACGCAGGGTGGCATGGCGCGAGGGGGCGCTTTGGGAAACACTTGGTGGATTATTCGGTCTGGCCCTGCCTCTACCCCTGGCCACCGCACTGCCTCTTGCAACCTGCCCTGCTGATGCCCTTGACTCCCCCTCTGAAGACCTGTCCTCCTGAGTAAGCGTTGCACACCAGGTGGGGTCAGTCACCTCATCGTCCTGCTGCTCTTCCTCCGAATCCTCTGTGCGCTGCTCCCTGGGACTTACTGCCCTTACTACTACCTCACTGCAAGACAACTGTGTCTGATCGTCATCGTCCTCCTCACCCACAGAAAGTTGTTGAGACAGTTGGCGGAAGTCCCCAGCCTCTTCCCCCGGACCCCGGGAACTTTCGAATGGTTGGGCATCAGTGACGATAAACTCCTCTGGTGGGAGAGGAACCGCTGCTGCCCAATCTAAGCAGGGGCCCGAGAACAGTTCCTGGGAGTGTTCCCGCTCCTGAGCAGGTGTCATTGTAGTGGACTGAGGAGGCTGGGAGGAAGGAGGAGCAGCAGACAGAGGATTCGGATTGGCAGCAGTGGACGGCGCAGAACTGCGGGTAGACGATAGGTTGCTCGAAGCACTTTCTGCCATCCAGGACAGGACCTGCTCACACTGCTCATTTTCTAATAACCGTCTCCCGCGTGGACCCATTAATTGGGCGATGAATGTGGGGACGCCAGAAACGTGCCTCTCTCCTAATCGCGCAGCAGACAGCTGCGACACACCTGGATCAGGAGCTTGGCCTGTGCCCACACCCTCACTTGGCCCTCCGCGTCCTCGGCCACGTCCACGTCCACGTCCTCTAGGCTTACCCCTACCCCTCAGCATGCTGTATTACCAGTGATTAGATTTCCCAGGCAGGAAATAAATTGGCGCAAGACTGCAGGCCAAATATAATTTTTGCCCTTTTTGGAAAACGAAAGGCCCCACTGCCTCTAGTGAATGAATTATCTAAGTTTAATAACTGCGCTGTGTCCCTGCTTATGTGTCACAGAACGTGAGGGTAGCAGAGTTATTATAACTCTTGGAGAGCAGGTATTTTTTTTTCCCAATTAAGGAAAGCAAATGGCGAACCCAGCAGTAAAGCGTAGCTGGCTGCGTATGATTTAGCAATGTTTTTCACGCAGCTCACACGTCTACACAGGCGTAAGGACGGACACAGGCTGGACAAATAGATTTGTTTTCAGTTTTTTCCCACCAACAGGCAGCACTGCGTATATTCAATGAACCTGCGAAGTTTAATAACTGCGCTGTGTCCCTGCTTATGTGTCACAGAACGTGAGGGTAGCAGAGTTATTATAACTCTTGGAGAGCAGGTATTTTTTTTTCCCAATTAAGGAAAGCAAATGGCGAACCCAGCAGTAAAGCGTAGCTGGCTGCGTATGATTTAGCAATGTTTTTCACGCAGCTCACACGTCTACACAGGCGTAAGGACGGACACAGGCTGGACAAATAGATTTGTTTTCAGTTTTTTCCCACCAACAGGCAGCACTGCGTATATTCTATGAATAATAACTGTGTTGTGGCCCTGCCTATACAATTCTTTCCCTGCAGTATCAATGGAGGGTGCAATGCTCTGCAGAGGCGATTTTGAGAAGCCCAAAAAAAATGCAGCACAGCCAACAGCAGCCTGGACAGTACTGCACACGGATAAATATGGCCCTAGAAAGGACCGTTGAGGTTCTTGAAGGCTACACTCACTCCTAACACTCTCCCTGCCTATGCAGCACTTCTGTCCCTAATGCCAGGTGCAACGGTCTGCAGAGGCGATTTTGAGAAAAAAAAAAAAATCCCACTGCTAACAGCAGCCAACACACAGCTATCAGTGGCCCTAATAAGGACCTTTGGGGGGTCTTGAAGCCTACACTAACTACCAATTCTTTCCCTACAGCAGCTCCGGTATAAACAGCACTGTCCCTCATCTAACTCACACCGCATCTGAGGCGAGCCGCGGGAGGGGCCGACTTTTATATTAGGCGAACACCTGATCTCGCCAGCCACTCACAGCAGGGGGGTGGTATAGGGCTTAAACGTTGCAGGGGGAAGTTGTAATGCCTTCCCTGTCTTTCAATTGGCCAGAAAAGCGCGCTAACGTCTCAGGGAAGGAAGTGAAAGTAACCAGAACACCGCATGGTGTTCGTCACGAATAACGAACATCCCGAACACCCTAATATTCGCACGAATATCAAGCTCGGACGAACGCGTTCGCTCATCTCTAGCTACTACCAAAGAATAGGGGTCGTATAGTGTTGACTGCATAACCCCAGACCATACTACTGCTTATAAAGCAAGTGTCCAATTGCTAAAGGTACATACTCTGCTTGTTTTTTGAGGCTACAACTAACGGTCCGGATCAACTATGAACACAACGAGAGCCGTGGAACCATTGAGAGTCACGTCCTTCAATGTCCGGGGCTTGAACACTCCTCAGAGGAGGTATAGTGTCTCACACATGATCAAAAAATACAACACGAAAATACTATTACTACAAGAAACACACTTTAAAGCCAACAACATACATCACCTCCCTGGGAAAATGTTCTCCCAGAGCTTTCATAGTTCACACCCCACCTCCGCCTCAAAGGGAGTGTCAATTATGCTCCATAGGTCGGTTGCATTCTCTTTGAAGGCTGAGTACTCAGACGAGATGGGCAGAGTACTATTCTTAAAAGGTTCCATAGAAAATAGAAAGATAACACTAGCGAATATATATGCTCCTAACTCCAACCAAGTTGACTGGTTGATTAATCAACTCAACACATTAAAGGAATTCGCTGAGGGTCCAATTGTCCTGGGTGGGGATCTTAACATCTTTCTCAACCCCATATTAGACTCATCAAAGGGCAGGTCGTGGGTTGCTCAGAGACAAATTAGTAAACTAATTAGAGCACTACAGGAGGTGGGAGTCGTGGACGCGTGGCGGACGGTTAACCCCTCGACAAAAGACTATACATACTTCTCACAAGTCCATAACTCTTTCCAGAGATTGGACCATATACTTATCTCTCGGGAAATCTTGTCTAAAGTAACAGAGACTAAAATAGAACCCATCTCCATCTCGGACCATGCCCCAATACATGTGGACCTAAATTTTGACGAAGAGGGACATGGGGAATGGATATGGAGCTTGAACACCTCTCTACTGGACTCGGGACCGGAGAGAGATCTCCTCTCGTGTCGGCTAGAAGAGTTTTTCCAGTTGAATGACTCTGGAGACGTGGACTTCCCGATGGTCTGGGAGGCTCATAAGGCCTATATGAGAGGTCTCTTTATCTCACTAGGTTCGAAAAACAAAAAACAACAACAACTTGAGATAGACAGACTATTAGCTAAGATAGCGAAAGCGGAAAGATCCTCCAAATTATCTCAAACGATAAACAACCTGGAGGAACTAACGGATTTGAGACGCGAACTTAGGTCCAAGTTAGACTCTAGATACAACAGGAAGCACCTCTACCTTAAATACAATTTTTATGCCCACGGTAACAAGGGAAGCAAATTGTTGACATCTATGATCAAGAAGGCCAAAACTAAAAACCACATTTCCTCCATCCAAGACCACACAGGGAATTCCAGATACTCCTCAAAAGAAATAGGTGAGGCCTTTCAGAGATTCTATACGGATCTATATAATCTAAAAGTCCCAGACCCCAATATAAACCCTATCTGTAACAAAGAACAAGTTGACCTTTTTTTGAGATCAGTGGATCTCCCTAAGGTGAAGGGCCACGAGGCCCAAGACTTGATGTTACCCATCACACTACAAGAGGTAGAAGATATTTTAAAAGACAGCCCCAATGGCAAGAGTCCTGGCCCGGACGGTTTCCCAGTACTATATTATAAAGCATTTAAAGAGACATTAGCCCCCAAGCTAAAGGACCTGATGAATGCCCTCATGTCCGGAAGACCACTACCCAAGCAAGCACAAGAGGCGCATATTGCGCTCATTCATAAAGAAAACAAAAATCCGGAGCTCTGCGGCAGTTATAGGCCCATTTCACTTATTAATGTTGATGTCAAGTTCTGGGCTAAACTACTAGCAAAAAGAATAGAAAATCTTATTCCCCGCTTGATCGATAAGGAGCAGGCGGGATTTGTTAAAAATAGAGAGGGTAGAGATAACTGCTACAGGTTGCTTCACGTCATTAGGTATGCGCAAACACACAATATAGAATTAGCACTGATGGGAACAGACGCCGAAAAGGCGTTCGATAGGGTGAGCTGGACCTATATGGAGAGAGTGCTGATCCATTTCAATTTTCCTCCTCCGTTTATCGCGGCGATCTTCTCACTTTACAAAGAACCGCATGCGAGACTGAAGGTGAACAACCTTCTCTCCCCTCCATTTGATATTAGAAATGGCACCCGTCAGGGATGTCCACTTTCCCCGACCCTCTTTATCTTATCTCTAGAACCTCTGCTGGGGAGTGTTAAACTATCCCCAGGAATAAAAGGGCTAGATATAGGCTCAGCAAACCTAAAGACGGCTGCATTTGCAGACGATATTATGTTTGTGATATCCGAACCGGAAACAGGAATCCCTAACCTGATCAATTTACTAAATTCCTTCGGAACCATATCAAATTTTAAGATCAACTACTCTAAATCCACCATCTTAAACATATCCATCCCACCAGACTGCTCTCGCCGCCTGAGGTCCAGCTCACCCTTTGAATGGTCAGAAACCTCAATAGACTACCTCGGAATAAGGATTACGAAAAAAATAGAAGATCTATACAACACCAATTTCATACCCCTGTTATCCCAAGTCAAATCCCTTCTTCAGAAATATGATACGCCGTATGCCTCTTGGTTCGGCAGGAAGAATATTTTAAAAACATACATACTACCACAAATTCTTTACAAATTGAGAATGCTCCCTATCCATCTCCCACAATCCTTCTTCAAAGCAATACGATCAACCTTCCTGGGTTATACATGGAGGCAAAAAAGACCGAGATTGGCCTTTAGTCTCATGGTCAAAAGGAAAACTGAGGGGGGCATTGGTCTGCCGTGCGTCCACGACTTCTACCAAGCAGTCCAAATGCGTTATTGGATAGATCTAGTCTCTCCTTCCGGGGACAAACTATTACACTCCTTGGCCTCAGGCAGGGAGGGAGATACCTTATTAGAGGACCTATGGCTCCCCTCCAAAAAAGTTTATAGAGCGAAGGACTTTAATCCACTGCTACGTGGCCCATGTGAGATTTGGGATAAACTTAGACAGACTCTAGCACCGGGTGTGTCCCCCTCAGCTCCACTGTGCATCTTGAGTAAATACCTAGATAGAACAACAGACAGAGACATCAGAGCTCTATGGAGGAAGCTCTCCCCTCTGAGGGTAAAGGAACTACAACTTCTAGCCCACAAACATCCAGAAGAGATTCTGACCACTCTAGCTCCGCAGGTATCTTTCTCCTTTTTACAAAAAGCACACATTCTCCAGGCGTTTAGGGAGTTTCTGAAATCCTTTAAATCTACCAGGCCAGAAACTCCATTTGAAAAGTTATTAGTAAGTGACCAACCTAGAAATAAAACAATATCTGTCATCCGCAATAAGATACTGAATCCAGAGGTCCCCTATAAACCAGCTTTTCTGTATACCTGGGAAAGAGAGCTTGGGATTTCCCTCACCTCAACAGATATCAAATTAATTATGCAAACCGCTTTTGGACTCTCACCCTGCATACTGTTACAAGAAAGCCATTATAAAATAATGGTCAGGTGGTATAGAACCCCACAGTGGCTCTTCTCACACAAACTAGCTGACCATGATAAATGCTGGAGGTGCAATACGGAGACGGGTTCATATAGCCATATCTGGTGGGAGTGCAGGGAGCTGTCCACGTTCTGGAGAGAAGTAGGAGAGATACTACGCCAACTTAAACCTAACTTCCTTATCACAGCGGAAATACTTTTCCTCTGGAGACCGTCGGGGAACTTCCACCCCTTGAAAGATAAGCTGATAGCTTACCTACTCGATGCCGCAAAAGTCTTAATCTCATCCCTCTGGCTCCAGAGAGTGCCCCCTTCTTTGGCGTCTTGGAAATCCAGAGTGGATTCCATATACAATATGGAAGAGCTACACAGTTGGAAAACAGGAACACACGAGGGATTTATAAACACATGGCACCCGTGGAGGCAGGTTAACCTCACCTAGACTCCTACATTCCAATTGAGAGTGAGAAGAGGGAAGGGACTAAGTCCCATCCTCCCCTCTGGAGACACCACCCTACCCGTCTCAACTTCTTCTCAACCATATCTCAATCCCAGCTTGAACTTGCCTTCTAGTCCCGGGGGGTGAGCCCCGGACGTTGGAGGAACCAACCTGACTCGAATGGTATCATTCAAATGGCGAAGTGACACACGGACCATGGATACTAGAAGCACCTTTCAAGACCCGCAGTAGCGTTAAGAAAGAAGCAGTCAGGTAACCCTGGACTCGGTCACTCGATCCTCTCTGCATTCAATTCATCCCCCGCTCCCACCCCCCCCCCTCTTACCTTCTCCTTCCTCCCCCATTGCCCCCCCCCCCGTTTATTAAGTAAACTGATAATTTTAGGCATTTCTCACAGACAAAAATGCTGAGCTGACTGTAGTATATCGTAACACTTGTCAAAGACTCTCCCTGTTCCAGGGAAGTCCTCTCCTTACTCTAACTTTTTTCCAGACATGAGAGTTTATTAAGAGATATGCTCTGCACGCTGTAATGTCCAAAGTTGTTGAGAAATGTGAGACTTCAGATTACTATGTTTTATGGAAAATGTTAATAAAACTTGTTTAAAAAAAAAAAAAAAAAGACTCTAACCAGCTTTCAAGAGAGAACTTTGTTTTTAGGTCTTTTTCCCAATTTAAAAGGTGGCATCTCTTACCCGACCGTAGGTTGCCAGTCATCTGGTCGTAGAGGAGTCTGGTTGAACTCTTGTTTCCCTTTTGTAGTTTTGTTATGTTTGAAATCATTATGTGTGAGATCACTGTACTTTGAGGGTGGATGGATTTCAGTAAGGATCTTAATTGGAAGTATCTATACATTTCTGTTGTGGGTAAGTTGAATTGATGGACCAATAGTGAAAAGGGTTTCAGTGAGTTTTGTTCATAAAGGTCAGCTATTTGTTTTATCCCCACCTCTAATCAATTGCTTAGTTTCATTCCCGGAATGAAATGTTCTAGGGTGTCTAGTGGTATTGAGTTTTGGTTATGGGTTTTTGTATATTCTATGCTTTGAGTAAGTTTGATCCATGCTGCCGTTGTCGCTGTGATTGTTGGTGAGGTGTTTGGGATCACAATTTTTGACCTCAATTGTGAATGTTGAGTTGCCATAATAGTCGCATAAGTTAGCGACTTTAGGGCTTTGGAGTTAATAATTTCTCGTTCCAAGTTTACCCATCCTGTCATTGTCGAGTGGGTTAGCCAGTCTCTTGACTGGTTAATTAGAATCGCTGTATAATAAGTCTCTAAGTTGGGAAGATCCACTCCTCCTTGGGTTTTATGTAAAGACAAGATAGAGCGTGCCACTCTTGGTGGTTTACCATTCCACACATAGTCTGACATCTGACTCTGGAATTTTTGTAATATTTTTTGGGGGATCGGAATAGGAAGTGTTCTGAAATAATAGAGGATTTTTGGAAGAATTATCATTTTATATAGTGTAATCTTTCCCAGCCATGTAGAGTGATGTGTTTTAAAGTCGTTTAAATCTTCCTGTATAGCTTTAAGTAGTGGGAAATAGTTAATTGAAATGGTGGCGGACAGGGGAAAGCATATTTGGATTCCAAGATAGGGAATATTTTGGGATTGCCACTGAAATGGGAATTCAGATTTAATATCTCTTTTTAAGTCATTTGGAATGAGGACTCCCAATATTTGTGTCTTGGACACATTTAATTTATAGTATGAAATTTTTGAGAATAAGGATAAACTAGAATATACATGTCTAAGGGAAGATATAGGGTTAGTTAACATAATTAGCGTATCATCTGCAAATAAGCTGATTTTGTGTTGTCTAGTTTTTGTAGGTATTCCCTGTATGTTAGTGTTCATTCTTATGGATTCAGCTAAGGGTTCCATAGCTAAAATAAATATTAGGGGGGAAAGTGGGCATCCCTGACGGGTCCCGTTAGTGATAGAAAAGGAGTCAGACAGTGTACCGTCTACCAAGATTAGCTGAGGGGCTGGAGTAAAGTGCTTTTATTGCGTTAATGATATTTCCCGTGAGTCCAAATTTTTCTAGAACAGCAAAAGTGTATTCCCAATGTAGGCGATCGAAAGCCTTTTCTGCATCTAAGGCAAGGAGTATGGCCGGGGTGTGGGAGGTTTCTAGTATAGAGAGGAGATCGATGACTCTTCTTGTGGCATCGGACGCTTGCCGTCCCTTAATAAAGCCCACTTGATCCGAGTGTACTATGGACAGGAGGACTGTCTGTAGTCTCTGGGCAATAATTTTTGAGTATAGTTTAGTGTCGCAATTGAGCAACGATATAGGGCGAAAGTTAGTTACGGACGAGGGATCTTTACCAGGTTTGGCTATTGTGACGATTGTAGCTTCAAGCATTTCTCTTGGAAATTTACTTTGTTGTATTGCTGAATTAAACATTTGGGTCAGGTGTGGAGCTAGGATGTCCTTAAAGGATTTATAATATTCGTTTGGATAGCCATCTGGGCCCGGGGATTTTTGAGGTTTTAGTGTTCTTATATTGTCAATAGTTTCTTGGGTTGTTATGGGTTTGCTTAGGTTTTTTAGTTGCGACTCTGAAATTTTTGGGAGATTTAATGTTTGAAGAAAAGACGCAATTTATTTTTTGTTTGGCTGGGGGGTGGAGGGATCTTCTTTCAGATTATACAGTTTTTCGTAGAATTTGCGAAAGCATTCCGCAATCTGTTTAGGATGTGATATTTTTAGCTTTTTGTTTTCTGGGTCCGATATGTACGGAATTTTTGTTTTTGTTCTAGTTTTTTTGACTAGGTTTGCCATTAGTTTGGAAGGTTTGTTCATTGAGGAGTAGTAGGCTATTTTTGAATTTTTGATAGACTTGTCAAAATCATCTATAAGAAGAGAGCGTAACTTATGTCTTAGTTCAAATAATTGTTTATGTAGTTCCTCTGATTGAACCGTTTGCAGATGAGTTTCGGTAGTTGTTATTTGGGATAGGATGTCATTGAGTTGTTTTTCTTTGTCTCTTTTGTGTTTTGCGCTGATTTTAATGAGGATTCCCCTAGTGAACGCTTTGTGGGCGTTCCAGATTGTTGTTGGAGAAACCTCCGGAGTGACATTGAATTGAAAATATTCCGTGAGGGCATCTTTTATTGTTTTTGTATGTTTAGGGATCCCCATTAGGAAGGTGTTATATTTCCATGTGCGTGTCACATTCCCTCCCTCTCCCCATGTGAAAGTGGCTGAGACAGGTGCATGATCTGACCATGTGGACTTTTCAATCGAGGCGCTTGAGATTAAAGGTAGGGACCATCTATCCACCAATATCAGGTCTATTCTCAAAAATGTTCTATGCGGTGGGGAGTAAAAGGTATACTCTCTCGCTGATGCGTTTAGGCAACGGAAGCTGTCATAGAGAGCTTCTTTTTGGATCCATGAATTTAAGTTTGGGCGGATTCTGCGGGTTTGAGAAGTTGTGTCTATGGAATCGTCTGGGACGAGATTAAAGTCACCACAAATCATCACTTTTCCATTTCCATGCCTCCGCAATTTCTTGATAGTCTTATTCAAAAAACTTATCTGGGCTTTATTTGGTGCCTAAATGTTCAGTAAGGAGATAGGGAGAGAGTTTAAAGTTCCTGTTACCAAGAGGAATCTCCCCCTAGGGTCCTGTATAATTGAGTTGGTTTGTACATTAATCGTATCTCTAAAAGCAATCAATACTCCTGCCTTTTTGTTTGGGGCGCAGGCCAGGAGAATCTTAGGGAATTTAGTATGGTGAATTTTTGGACATGCGGAAGCATCGAAATGTGTCTCCTGCACACAAAGAATGTCAGCTTTTTGGGTCAACGCTTCTCTCCATAGTGATGAGCGTTTAAATGGTGAGTTTAACCCATTCGCGTTTATGGAGAGAAGTTTAACCGACATTTTTAGAAGTAGAGTATGTCATGAAGCAGCATGGAAAGTATCGATGTCTAAACATAACAAAGGGTAACATTGCAGCGTATAGTATCAAAAGGTATAATATCATCAAAACAGTTGACGAAATGGGTGGAACTTCAAGTCCAGTTAAATTGTGGACTTGTAAAGTGGGGGGTAAAGTTCACCTGAGTAAGCAGGAGCCAGAGGCAGGCTGTGATGAGGAGGTTTTCGTAGGTCGAGATGTATGTGGGTTTTCAACGGCCGTGTTCGGAGGACATGAAGGTTTTTTCTGGTCTTGGTCTTCTTGTTGGGCCCCTAGGGTTTTCCTCCGGAGGTAGGATGGAGATGCCCCAGGATTTAATTTTTTCTGTGGCTTCTTCTGGATTTGAGAAAAGGTGGGTGGCTCCATCTTTGTGGATTAGGAGTTTCGGAGGGAAGCCCCATTTATAGGGAATTTTAGCTTGGCGAAGGGCGTTGGTAACTACTGAAAATTTTCTTCTTGCTTGTAAAGTCATCTGCGAGAGATCCGTGTAGAGGCGAATTGCATTATATGGGGCCGGTAGCTGGTTTAGTTTGCGCGTAGCTTGCATCATGGCCTCTTTAATATGGAAGAAGTGAAATCTAGCAATGATATCTCTAGGCATAGAGTCGGGAACAAATTTTGGTTTTGGTAATCTGTGCGCTCTGTCTATGGTTAGATCCATGGCTGTAACATCTGGGAGGACTGTTTTAATCATTTTCTGGATATAGTTGGTGATTTCAGCTGTCTGGATCGCCTCTGGGATGCCTCTAAATTTGACGTTATTACGTCGGTTTCTATCTTCTATATCTGCAAGCTTTATTTTGAGAGCGTCAACCTCTTCTGACAGAGAGTAGTGATCGTCAATTAGATTATTGTGAGACTGAGTAATTTCGCTCATTTTGTTTTCAGTACGGGATACTCTTTCCTCCATTTCCTCCATAGAGGATTTTAGGGTGGAGCTTAATGAGTCAAAGTTCACTTGTAAGGAATCTTTTAGGGCCAGTAACATTTCTTTCATAAATGCCTCTGTGGCTGGTTTATCTGAAGAGGGCATAGAAGTGATAGGGTCTTCCATCTGAGGGATTTGTGGATCTTCTATCTGCTCTTCCGCTATTTTAGCCCGCTGTTTTAATGGGCTAGCGGTCGGGGATATGTGTGTTTTCTTGTTTTGGGCTGTGTTTGCAGCCATTTTGTTGGAATGTGACTTGCTTTTTTGGGGAGCTTTCCCCTTAATGACCGACATGGAGTTAGTGGCGTGGGGCAGGGGGTTGTTAAGCGGGGCTGAAGTGTCACTCACCGCTATGTCTCCCCTTCGTTCTGCTGCGGTCCTTGTCTGGAGGCTCTCGTCAGCTCTAGGAGGCTGCAAGCTGGAATCCTCTGTTTGGATTGCAGGCTGTGTCCCAGGGTCAGGATCTGCTGTGTATGGGCTGCCACGCAGGGTGAAGAAGTCTTCTAGCCGTCTGTGCAGGGGCTGACAGGATTTACGGCGGCTCATCTGTTCTCCGCTGCTTTCAGAGCTGGGTTGCCGCACATCACCTCGTTTCCCTCCCCTATGAGAGAGAGCTGTCGGGGACCGCTGGTCTTTAAAACGATCCACCGGCTGTCTCCCACCACCAGGGAGATTACCTGCGATGGGGAAGCTGCCACGTGTAGAGAACGAGCTCTCCGGGTGTCCGAGCAGAGGATGATACTGCTGACAGCAGCTCCTCCACTCACCGCTAATGTCAGCAGTTCAGGGCTTCTCCCTGCCGGGGGGGAGCTACCTCTTCCCTCTCCGTTATCAGTGAAAGCCAACGGAGACCGCCGGCTCTTTAACTATTTGCCGGCTGTCCTTCTCCACCGGGGAGATTACTTGCTATGTAGGTGCAGGGGCCGCTATAAGGAAGCTGCCACGTGCAGAGAGCGGGCTCTCCGGGTGTCCGTGCCGTAGGTGGAAACGCCAACAACGGTTCCTCCGTTCACCGCTGCTGTTGGCAGTGCAGGGTGACTTTCTGCCAGGTGAGAAAATGTCCTTTTTTGCTTTAAAGTAGCTTATAAAAGCCTCTGCGCTCGGAGCACCTTAATTATGCAGCCATCTTGGTGCTCGGTCAGGCCACGCCCCCCTGGGTCATTTTTTTTAATGTATATATTTTTTATTTCATTCTATAAATTTTTTTTTTAACTTAGTTTTGTAATCATTTTTTTAACATCATTGAGGTCATTCACATTGTCGTTTTTTATTTCACACTTTTCCACTGATGCTGGGGATTCCTTCAGAGCCCTAGTTAAAGAGCTTGTAGGGGGCACCTGAGAGTCACGTGATCGCAGGGTCGTATAATGGAAGTAACACTTCCATTTTCTCTATTTAGTACATAGTGCTCATTGAGCGCTATGTAGCCTGGAAAGGAGAAGGCAGAAGTGGTTATAAACTGCTTCTCTCTTCTTTTCCGGGTCCTCGGTTGTGTCTGACAGCTGATTGCAAGAGCAGAATATTTAATCCCGCACTGTACTTCTGCTATCGGCTCGGATTAAAGCCCTGAGCTTGGTCCTTAAAGGGCTAAAGGTGTATTCTGAAGACTGCATATTTTTTAAGCTTTCACCCATCAACTGGGTAAGCTGCAAACTGATAGATCAGTGGCGGTCTGACTGCTGAGACCCCCATCAATCCTGAGAACGGGGGTCCTATTTCCAAAATCCTCCTCACTTATGAGTAACTAGTCCCATCTGCGCTGACATCAGATTGAATGGAATGTTGCCCAATGGCCACTCCATTCATTTCAATGAAGCTGACGGAAACAGCCGAGCACTTTGTACTCTGCTATCTCCATCAGTCCCTTCAAAAATGAATGGAGCATCACTGTACATCTGTGACTGCCATTTGAATCAATCTCCTCTTCACTGTGGAGGTGCAGCGAGCGCACAGTGCGGAAGAATAGTAAAAAGGGACCCCCATTCGAGGGATTGTGGGTGCCCCAGTAGTCAAACCCCATCAATCAATCGTTTTTCACCTACCGAGTGAATGGGTGAAAGTTTGAAAAACCGTCCAGTCTCTGGAATACCCCTTTAAGTCCGCCCCAACCTCTCCCCTTGACTGATGGCTAGAGCTCATTTCAGCTCTGTGCAGGCCTTCAGTAAGGCTGATGTCCAAGTCACTACTCATGTGCTGAGTCTAGCATGTACAGTGCATGTATGGGAGCTGGAATGCATGGCATAAGAAACTGATAACGCTGCTATATTAACTTCAATCATCAAGCAACGTGAGGGGCTGGGGAAGACTTGCAGAAAGCTAGGACTAGTCTGAGCAAGAGTGCTACAGTTTACTGCTCCTTTGCATACAGCATGCAGAAAAAACTGTGATTTCTCAGTCACCAAAACCCAACCCCAACCCAAAGGTTTAATATGAAGCTTCTGGTTCCAATTGCAATACATGTAGAAGGGACCCCACCACCTACCATGTGCTAAGGGTTAGACAAGCTCTCTTAGTTGTGTAAAGGCATGGAGAGCACCACCAGTAAGAAAGTTGTATGTAGAGAGCCTGGAGATAGTGAGAAATTAGTTTCACAAAAAAGTTTATGGCAAAATATTGTTTCATCTTTCGAGTTCCATAAATATCTACTGTGCCTACCCCCAGCTCTGTCAAGTGTCATTGGTGTTTTTTTATGTGATGGAGGGGCCTTTGGGCAACCCTGGGCACCAGTGCCTGGGTGTACCTGCTGCCTCTGGACCGTCTACATCTATGCCTCAGGATAGGTTATTAATAGCTGACCAGTGGGGGTCCACTATTTTGGATCCCTGCCAATCAGCTGATTAAAAAGGCCATAGAACTGTGGCCTCATCTCAAGTCTGTGATGCCACATGCATTGGTCACATAGCCTGAGAACAGCTCAGTCCCATTCAAGTGAATAGAATTGAGCTGTAATACCGTGCACAACCACTATGAAATGTACAACGCTGTGCCTGTTATGACAGCGATGCTCACCTGAGCCCTACTGTCACTTCAGTTAACTAATTGGTCGGATCCTGAGCAGCAGATTCCCAAAAATCAAATATTGATGACCTATTCTGAAGTAAGTTTAATTTTGGAAAACCTCTTTAACCCTTTCTCACCCTTAACCTCTGCAGTCAGACAGCAGTGTGCCTACACAGCCAACTACCCCTCCGACACACATATACAGTAAAACCATGAATAAAATTTCTTTTTTTCACAGCTTAACCAAAGATCGAATTTCAAAAACACATCTTCACTGGCAACTTTTTGATCCTCAGAGGAAATGGTCTTTATCAAACAACTGCTACTAAAGCGGCATTTCCAAAAACAGATCTCGAAAACTGAACATGTAGAACCATCACTTAACAATCCCGTAATGTTATGCACTAAGAATAAAATGAGTCATAACCTTTTCCCTTATGCATTGAGGGACATGCTGCTCCATATATTAAGTCCACAGTCGCCAAGTTTAGAATTTTCTCCAGTACGGCAGCTAAAAGGCATTTGTGCCGGAAAGCGTGGAAATCATGACCGTACAGTGCAATTTTAGGATGCATTTGGGACGCCGTAGAATATTATATGAAAATATGTTCCTGATTCAAAAACTGTTTTCCACTGAAGCAAAGCTTTCATTTCCGTAAAATGGCTGAGAGTACCGTATTACTAATATTTACTGCCTGCCTCTCCTGCTTCACTTACAATCTCATAAACATGAGTGATTGGAAAAGGGGATTCACTTTATTTGTTATATAAAGTACTCAAACTCCAGAACATTTGCTTATAGAGAGCGCGGCTCCTTGAAGCCAACATGCAGATAAAAGCCAAGGTCCAAGGTCCCCGATTGCCTTTGATTAATGATTCATGTTGTCGTCAGGATTTAACCAAAAACAATAAATCGCTTTTGTCAAATCTTATCCTTTTCACTTGTGATTGTCACGGACTTAATGATATCCATCGTACGGTATTTCATGTTGTGACCTGATTGCGTCTTAATGTCACATCGTGCATGGAGGAACATAACATGTGACACAAGTTTGGTAAGTCATATTATTCTACTGTTCAGTAGGATAACCTGATTTATCAGTTCTTATTAACTGCATGTGATTCTTTTTGAATGTTGAACAAAGAAAATTCCACCTTAAAAAAAATTAAGGTGGTTTGCATGTGAAAGAAAATATTTTCTAATTTACATACAGTAACATTTTATTATTCTGGCATCATCAGTGTCCGATTATTGGATATTCCTAAAGGCCCATTTATGCATAATGTTGATCGCTCACAAATCGCTCAAACGACAGTTTAAGTAACAGTTTTGAGTGATCATCTTTGTATAACTCTAAGTAGCTAATTAGCTACTTAAAGGGGTTGTCCCGCGGCAGCAAGTGGGTCTATACACTTCTGTATGGCCATATTAATGCACTTTGTAATGTACATTGTGCATTAATTATGAGCCATACAGAAGTTATAAAAAGTTTTTCACTTACCTGCTCCGTTGCTAGTGTCCTCGTTCCCATGGAGCCGACTAATTTTCGCCGTCTAATGGCCAAATTAGCCGCGCTTGCGCAGTCCGGGTCTTCTTCTGTTCTCAATGGGGCTCCGTGTAGCTCCGTGTAGCTCCGCCCCGTCACGTGCCGATTCCAGCCAATCAGGAGGCTGGAATCGGCAATGGACCGCACAGAAGCCCTGCGGTCCACCGAGGGAGAAGATGCCGGCGGCCATCTTCACCGGTAAGTATAGAAGTCACTGGAGCGCGGGGATTCAGGTAAGCGCTGTGCTGGTTTTTTTTAAGTCCCTGCATCGGGGTTGTCTCGCGCCGAACGGGGGGGGGGGGGGGGGGGTTGAAAAAAAACAACCCGTTTCGGCGCGGGACAACCCCTTTAAGAGTTAATGCAGGCAGAGCAGGATACCACTGTAATAGCTCAGAGAACAAAGCAGCTTTTGTATATGCAAACAGCTGCATTGTTCTCGGAGCTTTCAGCTGGTGTGCCGCTGAGAAATGCCAGCGGGATACCAACTGAAAGAATGCTATCAGCGCCTTCTGAGAAAATCAGCATGCAGCGCTGATAACAGTCATTCGTGATTTCTAGCTTGCTAGAAATCGCTAATGAACAAATAATGCACAAACAGTGCATGATGGCAGCGCATTTAGATGCAACGATTATCGCTCAAAAGACGGCTTTTGAGGGAATTTTGAGTGATAATCATTGTGTCTAAATGGGCCTTAACTAATACACACTTATACTAGCACATGTGATATGCAAATACAGTTGCAAGAAAAAGTAAGTGAACCCTTTGGAATTATTCAGATTTCTGCATTGATTACTAACATAATGTCGTCCCACTGTCATCTTAGTCAAAACTATAGACAAACAACAATTTAACTGATCTAATAACAAACAACCAACTGTACCATTCATGTTTTTTTATTGAGGATATTGAGTAAACAGCCAGAGTACAGAGCGTAAAAGGTAAGTTATCCCTTAGATATAAAGGGTTATTCTAATCTTAGGTTTTTTTCTGACCACCTGTCAGAAAAAGCCGAGCACTTCAGCCCAACGCTTTTTCCGTCGCTCTCATTGAAGTGAATGAGACCCACAAAAACAGCATATCACAGCATGCTACGCATTTTCATAACTCCCTAAGTTATGGACACAGTCTAGCAGTGCAATTCTGTTTCTATAGCTCCCATTAACTTTAATGAGAGCTACAGAAACAAGTCTTGGTTGAAGGGTGCAATTGTCTCAGTAGGCTCCAGCCGGGTGGCAATGATCACAGCAGAGGTTTCGAATCTCGACTATGAAAAGCTGAGATGGAAATACCTCTTTAATAAACCCTAGATACCCATGTAGCAGTAATCAACTTCACTAAATGTTTCCTGTAGCTGAAAATAAGATTTGCACAATGGTAAGGAGGAATTTTTGACCATTCCTCCCTGCCAATGTGCTTCAACTCATCAATATTTCTGGGATGCCTTTTGTGCTCAACCCTTTTCTGCTCATTCAATAACATCTTGATAATCTTTGTCTTTTTCAACCATTTTTAGTTGATGTACTTGTGTGCTTTGGGTCATTGTCTTGTTGCATCACTCAATGTCTCATTAGCTTGAGTTCATGGACTGCCGGCATTATATTTTCCTGTGTTTAATGTAGAAATTCAGATAATCAAAAGGGCTCACTTACTTTCTCTAGCAACTGTACATCTATTTGTACTTATTTTCTCCACAGAGGTTACTTAAGAAAATGCTGAAGTTCGTTATGCATGCATGGGTATCTATAGGTACGTAACTGCGTTCCAGCATCAGAATATTAGTGCCAGTGAGTACATGAGAAACTTGACCATCTTCTTGATGAGGCACCTGTTATCAAGAAGGTTTTGCTATCAAGTGAATTACTATTAATCTAGTGTTGGACTTTTTATGTTGCATTCTGATTATCAATTAATTATTCTAATATCTACAAAGAGGTGCCCCAGACCTATCTGCCTCTGGTTATTTTCGGCAGCCGGAGGTGTTGTCTGGTTTCCACGGTAACCTGAACTGCTGTACACTTCTTTCCAGCAGTGCAGGGGTTAATCTCTGCAGTGTTTCAATTCAGCTAAAAGGCATCTGCCATCAGCTTCCTATTTAACTGTGCTGGGACCTTAGTCTCATTGCCTTAGTGCCGGTGTACCTTGCTACAGTTATGCAGTCTAGTTCTCGTTTCCAGGTGCTTTTTCTGCTCCATGTCCTGTACTTCTCCCGTGTTCATGTTCCTTAGGGCTGTCCTGTCTTGTATTGTATTCATCTCTGTGGTGAGTCCCTTCTGTTCACATTTATTGTTTGCTGTGTGTATGTTTAGCTTTTCAGTTCACTTTTCCTGTGCCCTGTCAAGGATAGACAGACCCCAAGTGAAGACCACGGGGCCGTTCTTGTCAGAACGATCGCCCTACGTCTACTCAAGGCTTTTGCCTTAACCCTGTTTTAGTTTGGGGGCGAGACCCCCATCTTCCATAGCCTAATAGAGAACATCAGTCTCTACCTATACTTTGTACTCCTTGTACCTCTCCTGCTCGCGGATCGGACAGACTCATGGCACCGCTCTCCAACACCTCTGTCCACCAGGATCAGCTGCTAACCTCACCAGTCCAGGATCACGGCCTAGCTGGTAAGTTGGGACAGTGGGTTCACACCTGTCAGCTGTAACATTTACCCATACATTTGTTCATCCATAAGTAAATGACAAGGTGGCCATTTTTGCAAATGTGACAACAGAAAGTGTAGTCATCTTGTCCACAGGATTGGGGATAAATTGCTAATTTGTGGGAATTTATGCTCTTAGACTCCCACTAATCCAGAAAAATGGCACTCAGCATGTCCCTAAATTTTGGCAGCGGTAGTCATGCTGAGCGCTACTGCACCATTCTCTTCAATGGTACCGCTGAAGATAGCCAAGTACTAGCGCGCAATGGTGGTCCCATTGAAGTGAATGGGAATGCCAGATACTGCTGAACGCTTGAACTCGGCTATCTCCAGTGGTCCCATAGAGGAGAACGACATGGTGGTGTACATGTGCAACCACTGCTGCCTAAATTATGGAATGCAGCTTGGGAGACTCTCACGATTGACAAGTTATCCTCTGTCATTTGGATAGAGGATAACTTTAAATAACGGAGATATCCCTTTAACTGTGATAATTTGCTACAACAAGCTATCTTAACACAACAAAAGCCACTGAAAAGTCAAAGAAATTGAGGCACAAATCTTTTTTTAATTCATTAAATATCAAGTTAAACTTTGCTGCATCTGTGGTTTCTCAGACACTGACAATCGGTCATTCTGTCAGTAGATTCAATAAGTATTAACCCCTTAATGACATGGCCTATTTTGGGCTTAAGGGCGCAACGATTTTTGGCGGATTTTAATCTCCATTTTTCAAAAGCCGTAACCTTTTTTATTTTTCCGTCGACGCGGCCGTATAAGGGCATGTTTTTGTGTGGTGAACTGTAGTTTTTATTGGCGCCATTTTTGGGTACATAGACTATATTGTAAAACTTTTATTATTTTTTTATGATAACAGGGAGAGAAAACGCATCAATTCTGCCATAGATTTTTTTTCTTTAAAGAGTTAATTATACAGCATAAATAACACAATCCATTTTTTATTCGGGCTGGTACAATGGTTACCAAAATTCTTATATTTTTTTAGGTCTTTCCACTTTTCTGCAATAAAAACCCTTTTTTTGGAAACCTTTTTTTTTCTAAATCGCTGCATTCAAAGTCCTAGAACTTTTTAATTTTTCCATGGATGGAGTTCTGTGAGGGCTTATTTTTTGCGAGATAAACTGTAGTTTTTATTGGTACCATTTTGGGGTACATACAGCTTTCTTGATTACTTTTATTGTGTTTTTTGGAAGGCAAAATGCTAAAAATTAGCATTTTGCCTCAGTTTTTTACCGTTTTTGTTTTTACTCTTTTTGCCATGCAGGATAAAAAGCATGTTCAACTTATTGTACATGTCGTTACAGACATGACGACACCAAATATGTGTTTTTTTAAAAAAAATTCTAATATGAGAAAAAGCCCCCAAAAGGTTTTTTTAAAACTATTTTTTTATATTTTTACTAGAGATGAGCGAGCATAGTCGCCCGAGCTTGATACTCGTTCGAGTATTAGGGTGTTAGAGATGCTCGTTACTCGTAACGAGTACCACGCGATGTTCGAGTTACTTTCATTTTCTTCCCTGAGAAATTTGCGCGCTTTTCTGGCCAATAGAAAGACAGGGAAGGCACTACAACTTCCCCCTGCGACGTTCAAGCCCTATACCACCCCCCTGCAGTGAGTGGCTGGCGAGATTAGGTGTCACCCGAGTATTAAAATCTGCCGGCCCACGGCTCGCCACAGATGCGTTCTCACTTAGCTGAGGGAAAGTGCTGTTGATGCCGGGGCTGCTATAGGGAGAGTGTTAGGAGTGATTTTAGGCTTCAAGAACCCCAACGGTCCTTCTTCTCTATATGCGCTCAATGGGGCCGGCGGCAGCAGCGCCGACCCCATTGAGAACATATAGAAGACAAATCATTCTTCTCTGCCACAGCTGTAACAGTTGTGGCAGAGAAGAATGATGTTTGCCCATTGAATTCAATGGAGCCGGCAATACAGCCGACTCCATTGAAATCAATGGGCTGCCGACGATCGCGGGATGAATTGTCGGGAAGGGCTTAAATATATAAGCCCTTCCCTGCAATTCATCCAGAAAAGTGTTAAACTAAAAAATATATACTGTATATACTGACCTGCTCCCGGCAGCCGGAGTTCCGCGCGGCCGTCCTGCAGTGGGTGTGAAGGGGGTGTGAGTCAGACCTGCCCCCTGATTGGCTCAGCGCTGAGCCAATCAGGGGGCAGGTCTGACTCACACCCCCTTCACACCCACTGCAGGATGACCACGCGGAACTCCGGCTGCCGGGAGCAGGTCAGTATATATATATTTTTTAGTTTAACACTTTTCTGGATGAATTGCAGGGAAGGGCTTATATATTTAAGCCCTTCCCGACAATTCATCCCACACTCGCGCGCAGCGCATTGCTTTCAATGGAGCGGGCTGTATTGCCGACTCCATTGAATGCAATGCGCTGGACAGCTCCGCCCGATTTTCGGGCGATTTTCGGGCACCGGGCACGTGATTTGCAGATGCGCATCCGTCATGCGATCCGCAAATCACGCGAAAAAACGCCCGTCTGACTAAGGCCTTAGTCAGACGGGCGTTTTTCGCGTGATTTGCGCATGCGTCCGGCAAATTTTTATCGGACACATGAGCGCTTTTTATGCGCTCGTCTGATAAATTATAGAACAGAAATCGCAGATCGCACCTATCTGCGATCTGCGATTTCTGTTCTCTTCTCTATATGCGCTCAATGGGGCCGGCGGCAGCAGCGCCGACCCCATTGAGAACATATAGAAGAGAAATCATTCTTCTCTGCCACAGCTGTAACAGCTGTGGCAGAGAAGAACGATGTTAGCCCATTGAATTCAATGGAGTCGGCTGTATTGCTGGCTCCATTGAATTCAATGGGCTAACATCGTTCTTCTCTGCCACAGCTGTTACTGCTGCGGCGGAGAAGAACGATCTTTATGCTGACAGTGCGGGGGGGCACTCTTGCCGCTATTGTGGCTTAATAGTGGGACCTGTGAACTTGAGATGCAGCCCAACATGTAGCCCCTCGCTTGCCCTATCCGTTGCTGTGTCGTTCCCATCACTTTCTTGAATTGCCCCGATTTTCACAAATGAAAACCTTAGCGAGCATCGGCGATATACAAAAATGCTCGGGTCGCCCATTGACTTCAATGGGGTTCGTTACTCGAAACGAACCCTCGAGCATCGCGAAAATTTCGTCCCGAGTAACGAGCACCCGAGCATTTTGGTGCTCGCTCATCTCTAATTTTAACTTTTTGTACATTATTTATTTATTTTTTTACACTATTTTTGACCCTCTGGGGGACTTACACGATACCAGCTCTGATCGCTATGATAAGGCATTGCAGGACTTCTCTCCTGTAATGCCTTATCGCTTATTACAGCGACCATAGGCAGTGGCATTGCAGGATGCCGGTATCTGGCATCCTGTTGCCATCGCAACCAGCCGAGCTCCCTGTGATTATATCTACATAGATCACGGCAGGGAAGGGGTTAACAGCAAGGGGGAGCATCTCCCATGCACCCCTGCTGTTGCAGCGGGAGGCCAGCTATCACTGACAGCCGGCTCCCACTGATGATAGCGCAAGATCGCTTCTGATCTTGCGCTATCCACATGACATAAGGGTATTTCCAGTTGCGGGAAGTACCCCGCAGCAATGACGTACCCTTACGTCATATGGAGGGAAGGGGTAAAGTGACAGTTTTACCATGAGTTGCAAAAAAGCTAATTCAGCCAAGCTGGTGGCAATTCTTGTCACTATTGCAAAAAATGGCTGCCTCATCTGAATTAAATAGACAAATATGCAATAACTCAATACTTTGATTACAGATCAATGAATATTCTAAAACATTACATGCACCAGTACCTCCACGTTCACGTACTGTAGGGTAACCAAAGCAAGATCATTTATGATACTTATATCCTAACTACAGTTAAGATGTTCTACTCATTTTTCATTTCACATGTCCTGTCTCATTTTAGCATCTTATTAATCAATGTCTTAGGTATTTAAAATTTCAGGCATCTTGTTTTATATCGGCTCAAAGATGACAGATTTTATATTAGGTAATAAATAAGTAAAATGACAGCGAGGCATAAAGGAGAAGACCCCTAAACATCCCGTCATGACAAGCTTTCATATTCACAATGAAAGACTGTTTTGAGAGAAAAACACTGCAACGTCTATCAGCAGAATATGTATAGATGTAACATAGCTACCAACCAACAACTTAAAAGGGTATTCCCAAAATTGAATTTAATAATAATGGGGTCCTGTGTCCTCTTCTCCTCCTTACTGAGGGCTCACTGCACCTCCTATAGTGATAGTGATGTGGTGAAAGAATGCAGTGGTGGCTGAACAGGTGCAGTGCCGCTCCATTCATTTCAATTGGGCTTAGCGGAATAGTTGAGTACAAGCGTTTGGCTATCTCTTGCTGTTATATTGAAGATGAATTAAGCGGAACTGTGTGTGCTCAACCTCCACTTCTCCTTTACTACAGGGGGTGCAGTGAGCCCCAACTGAAGAGTAGATGGGGACACAAGACACCCGTTTTTGTATTGGCTGGGATCTCAGCAGTGAGACCCCCACCGATCAGACTTTTATCACATGTGGTAGGGATAAGCGATACAAAAACTTGGAATGCATTTAACCATTCCATTAGGTTGAAACAAGAGCATCATGTGGTGCAGAGTGCTAAGGCAGTAGAAATGCAATCCTAAGCTCTCGCTCTTAACTTGAAGGTTGCGGGTTCAATCCCCATGTAGCGCAGGTAGCCAGCTCAAGGCCAACTTTCATCCTTCCAAGGTTGGTAAAATGAGTACCCAGCTTGCTGGGGGGTAAAAGATGACTGGGGAAGGCGATGGCAAACCACCCAACAAAAAACAGTCTGCCAAGAAAATGTCACAATGTGATGTCATTCTAGGAGTCAGTCATGACTTAATGATTGCATCGGGGGACTTTACCTTTACTTAAAGGGGTTGTCCCGCGGCAGCAAGTGGGTCTATACACTTCTGTATGGCCATAATAATGCACTTTGTAATGTACATTGTGCATTAATTATGAGCCATACAGAAGTTATAAAAAGTTTTATACTTACCTGCTCCGTTGCTGGCGTCCTCGTCTCCATGGTGCCGACTAATTTTCGGCCTCCGATGGCCAAATTAGCCGCGCTTGCGCAGTCCGGGTCTTCTCCTGTCTTCTATGGGGCCGCTCGTGTAGAATGCCGGCTCCGTGTAGCTCCGCCCCGTCACATGCCGATTCCAGCCAATCAGGAGGCTGGAATCGGCAATGGACCGCACAGAAGCCCTGCGGTCCACGGAGACAGAGGATCCCGGCGGCCATCTTCAGCAGGTAAGTATGAAGACGCCGGACCGCCGGGATTCAGGTAAGCGCTGTGCGGGTTGTTTTTTTAACCCCTGCATCGGGGTTGTCTCACGCCGAACGGGGGGGGGGGGGGTTAAAAAAAAAAAAAAAAACCCGTTTCGGCGCGGGACAACCCCTTTAAGTTGAAAAAGTCTTCTACAGACTTTCAGCAGGGAAGTCCACCTTTAATCATTTCTAATCCAATTTGTATCCTGGTTTTCCTGGGGGCTTACTCTTTTTCTGCCATTATACAACGGCGCTATATGCTGGCTAAAGCCAGTACTGCATGAGTTGACACGTTGGATAGGCTCCGACAGCAGAGAGGCTGGCAATATACAGTAAGAGAACCCAGAGGGACGTCTTCCAACATTGGAGCTGTACAGCTTTAAATCATAATGTCTTCAGACATCAGACAGTGGATTGGAAAGGGTTAAACCTCCATTCTTCATTTTTCTCAACTTGTCCACTGCTGTGATTTGAAAGATGCACCTACCAAAGTAGTGTTAAGGAATAAATGGAGTACGTTAGCCATAAAACATATTTTACAATGATAAAAACACACATCAAAACTTTATAAAAGAGAGAGAGTGCAGAGTAATTGTCACCTCCAGGACCCAGTAGAGGAAGAGAAGGTAACAGAAAAAGCAACAACACTAAAAAACGGGACGGAAGGGCCACAGTAGAGTAATACAATGTCATTAGCTATCACTAGGCTAGACCATAGCAACCCACTTGTAGGAGTGAAAGGAGGGGGAGAGTAGCAAAACCATGGGACTGCCAACCAGAGCAGGGCCAGCATGAAGAATCCTGATGAATCTATCCATGATGAGACAAACATGCATGTGTTGGTCTGGCTTTGACTTCCACGACACTGACTTCTTCCTCTGCTCTTGTATGACGTAGAGATGTCATCCAAATCAATCAGAGGTAGAGGGCTGGTAGACAGAGAAGCTTGCAGGCAGCAGGCACAGCCTGGCCACGCCCACCTGACAGTTTACCCTTGATTTGCATTTGGCGCAGTGTTTTTAAAGACTTTCTGGAGGCATACGGGTCTAATGAGGGCTAATACAGTATGTAAATGTTGATGATGATGATTATCTGTTCAGCCAAGGCCAACGTTCGGTCAATTTAATGATCAACATTCTCCAAGCTTTCCTATCCTTGACTGCTTTTTTCAGTTCCTCTATGTGCATGTTTGTATCAGCCTTGATTGCGTTAAGCCAGCATGTTCTTTGTTGTCCTCTTCTCCGTGACCCACTGGCTGTATAGAGCATCCATGTTGTTTCCGGAGAATTGGCTAGCATGATATGCCCAAAGTATGAGAGCCGCTGTTTGCTGATTTTGCCCTCTAGCGATATTTTTGGTTTGATACGCTCTAGGACCATCTCGTTCGTGACCATTGCCTTCCCTTGTATACACAGAATTCTTATCCTGCAGCATCGTTCGATAGAATCAATTTTCCTTCTATCTGCCTTCCTGAGTGCATAATGTTCCCATGAGTATATGGAGATCGGGAACACTATTGCATTTAACATTCGGATCTTTGTATCAATGGTAATATCTTTGCTCTTCCATATCCTTCCCATTCCTTGCGGCCAAGTGCAATTCTTCGTTTGATTTCTGATTCTGATTTTCCATTGCCGTCAATCTTGGATCTGAAGAGAGGAAATGTTTAACCGCTTTTTTTATAGTTAATTTTTTCGTGGACTGTACCATTACTTACTGCCATCATTATCTTTTCTTTATGTTGAGGTACAGCCCCATGCACTCACTTCCTTCTATAACCCTTCGGACCAGATCTTCCAGGTCCTTTTCCCTTTCTGCGAGCAACGTTGTATCATCGGCATATCGAAGGTTGTTGATGCTTCTTCCACCGATTTTTTTTTCACTCCAATTGTTGATCCGTCCTCGGGGCATGGTCTTAGGATTGTTTCGCCGTACATATAAATATCAAGGAGGTATTATTCATGACTAGAGATGAGCGAACGTACTCGTCCGAGCTCGATGTTCGTTCGAGTATTAGGATGTTCGAGATGCTCGTTACTCGAGACGAGTACCACGCGATATTCGAGTTACTTTCACTTTCATCTCTGAGACATTAGCGCGCTTTTCTGGCCAATAGAAAGACAGGGAAGGCATTACAACTTCCTCCTGTGATGTTCCAGTCCTATACCACCCCCCTGCAGTGAGTGGCTGGGGAGATCAGGTGTCACCCGAGTATTTAAATCTGCCCCGTCCGCGGCTCGCCACAGATGCATTCTGACAGAGATCAGGGACAGTGCTGCTGATGCTGCTGCTGCTATAGGGAGAGCGTTAGGAGTTATTTTAGGCTTGAAGAACCCCAACGGTCCTTCTTAGGGCCACATCTGACTGTGTGCAGTACTGTTAAGGCTGCTGTGAGCACATTTTTTTTTTTTTTTGTATATCGGGCGTGCAGAGCATTGCGTCCTCAGTCTGCAGTAATTTTACATAGTATAGGGCCAGTAGTGGTGAGGCAGGGACAGTGGGAAAGGTGAAAGAGATATACTGTCTATATAGGCAGTGGGCTTTTTCAAACAAATTTGGGAAAAATACTATCTTTGGGCTGCCTGTGACCGTCTTGAGTGTACTGCGTCTCTGCTGGGGGTAGTAGTCCTAATTAATACGCAGCTAAGTGTTACAGCAGGCTTGTGCAAAATTCTTTCCTGGCTCTGCGTTGCCCGTTACATCACCGCCGTCATCCCGTCCAGAGGGAAACAGTCTGCAGTAATTTTACATAGTATAGGGCCAGTAGTGGTGAGGCACGGACAGTGGGAAAGGTGAAAGAGATATACTGTCTATATAGGCAGTGGGCTTTTTCAAACAAATTTGGGAAAAATACTATCTTTGGGCTGCCTGTGACCGTCTTGAGTGTACTGCGTCTCTGCTGGGGGTAGTAGTCCTAATTAATACGCAGCTAAGTGTTACAGCAGGCTTGCGCAAAATTCTTTCCTGGCTCTGCGTTGCCCGTTACATCACCGCCGTCATCCCGTCCAGAGGGAAACAGTCTGCAGTAATTTTACATAGTATAGGGCCAGTAGTGGTGAGGCAGGGACAGTGGGAAAGGTGAAAGAGATATACTGTCTATATAGGCAGTGGGCTTTTTCAAACAAATTTGGGAAAAATACTATCTTTGGGCTGCCTGTGATCGTCTTGAGTGTACTGCGTCTCTGCTGGGGGTAGTAGTCCTAATTAATACGCAGCTAAGTGTTACAGCAGGCTTGTGCAAAATTCTTTCCTGGCTCTGCGTTGCCCGTTACATCACCGCCGTCATCCCGTCCAGAGGGAAACAGTCTGCAGTAATTTTACATAGTATAGGGCCAGTAGTGGTGAGGCACGGACAGTGGGGAAGGTGAAAGAGATATACTGTCTGTATAGGCAGTGGGCTTTTTCAAACAAATTTGGGAAAAATACTATCTTTGGGCTACCTGTGACCGTCTTGAGTGTACTGCGTCTCTGCTGGGGGTAGTAGTCCTAATTAATACGCAGCTAAGTGTTACAGCAGGCTTGTGCAAAATTCTTTCCTGGCTTTGCGTTGCCCGTTACATCACCGCCATCATCCCGTCCAGAGGGAAACAGTCTGCAGTAATTTTACATAGTATAGGGCCAGTAGTGGTGAGGCAGGGACAGTGGGAAAGGTGAAAGAGAAATACTCTCTATATAGGCAGTGGGCTTTTTCAAACAAATTTGGGAAAAATACTATCTTTGGGCTGCCTGTGACCGTCTTGAGTGTACTGCGTCTCTGCTGGGGGTAGTAGTCCTAATTAATATGCAGCTAAGTGTTACAGCAGGCTTGCGCAAAATTCTTTCTGGCTCTGCGTTGCCCGTTACATCACCGCCGTCATCCCGTCCAGAGGGAAACAGTATACATATATACGCTGCCTACAGTATCTGTCTGCTGTCTCAGCTCAGACTTAAAAAAAATAGAAGAATAATACTTAAGGCCTACTAGTGGCCTTTGGACACTTGACTGCTTCTGCGCTGTGAATTCCACTAGCTCAGTCATACGCACCTACGTCTCACTACAGGCTTGCGCAAAAATTCTTTACTGGCTCTGCTGTGTGTTCTGTAAGTGAAGTCAGCCTCCAACCACAGGCCAATAAGCGGCACGTTTAATTACAGCGTTCTGTTTCTGCACTACTGGTAATACACCATGCTGAGGGGTAGGGGTAGGCCTAGAGGACGCGGGCGAGGACGCGGAGGCCCAAGTCAGGGTGTGGGCACAGGCCGAGTTCCTGATCCAGGTGTATTGCAGCCGACTGCTGCGGGATTAGTAGAGAGACATGTTTCTGGCGTCCCCAGATTAATCTCACAATTAATGGGTCCACGCGGTAGACCTTTATTGGAAAATGAGCAGTGTGAGCAGGTCCTGTCGTGGATGGCAGAAAGTGCATCCAGCAATCTATCGACCACCCTGAGTTCTACGCCGTCCACTGCTGCAACTCTGAATCCTCTGGCTGCTGCTTCTCCTTCCGCCCAGCCTCCTCACTCCATTACAATGACACATTCTGAGGAGCAGGCAGACTCCCAGGAACTGTTCTCGGGCCCCTGCCGAGAATGGGCAGCAATGGTTCCTATCCCACCGGAGGAGTTTGTCGTGACCGATGCCCAACCTTTGGAAAGTTCCCGGGGTCCGGGGGATGAGGCTGGGGACTTCCGGCAACTGTCTCAAGAGCTTTCAGTGGGTGAGGAGGACGACGCGATGAGACACAGTTGTCTATCACTCAGGTAGTAGTAATTGCAGTAAGTCCGAGGGAGGAGCGCACAGAGGATTCGGAGGAAGAGCAGCAGGACGATGAGGTGACTGACCCCACCTGGTTTGCTAAGCCTACTGAGGACAGGTCTTCAGAGGGGGAGGCAAGTGCAGCAGCAGGGCAGGTTGGAAGAGGCAGTGCGGTGGCCAGGGGTAGAGGCAGGGCCAGACCGAATAATCCACCAACTGTTTCCCAAAGCGCCCCCTCGTGCCATGCCACCCTGCAGAGGCCAAGGTGCTCAAAGGTCTGGCAGTTTTTCACTGAGAGTGCAGACGACCGACGAACAGTGGTGTGCAACCTTTGTCGCGCAAAGATCAGCCGGGGAGCAACCACCACCAGCCTCACCACCACCAGCATGTATAGTCATATGATGGCCAAGCACCCCACAAGGTGGGATGAAGGCCGTCCACCGCCTCCGGTTTGCACCACTGCCTTTCCCCTCTGTGCCCCAACCTGCCACTGAGATCCAACCCCCCTCTCAGGACACAGACACGACCGTCTCCCGGCCTGCACCCACACCCTCACCTCCGCTGTCCTCGGCCCCATCCACCAATGTCTCTCAGCGCACCGTCCAGCCGTCGCTAGCGCAAGTGTTTGAGCGCAAGCGCAAGTACGCTGCCACGCACCCGCACGCTCAAGCGTTAAAGGTGCACATAGCCAAATTGATCAACCTGGAGATGCTGCCGTATAGGCTTGTGGAAATGGAGGCTTTCAAAAACAGGATGGCTGCGGCAGCCCCACGCTATTCGGTTCCCAGTCGCCACTACTTTTCCCGATGTGCCGTCCCAGCCCTGCCCGACCACGTCTCCCGCAACATTGTACGCGCCCTCACCAACGCGGTTACTGCCAAGGCCCACTTAACAATGGACACGTGGACAAGCACAGGCGGGCAGAGCCACTATATCTCCCTGACGGCACTTTGGGTGAATTTAGTGGAGGCTGGGACCGAGTCAGAGCCTGGGACCGCTCACGTCCTACCCACCCCCAGAATTGCAGGCCCCAGCTCGGTGCTGGTATCTGCGGCGGTGTACGCTCCACATGTTGGCCAGGCTCTATGAGAGGCGTAGAGCTATAGTGGAATACCAACTCCAACATGGGTGGCGCAGTGGGAGTCAGCCTCCTCAATTCTTTACAGAAGAGTGGGCCTGGTTGGCAGACATCTGCCAGGTCCTTGGAAACTTTGAGGAGTCTACCCAGATGGTGAGCGGCGATGCTGCAATCATTAGCGTCACCATTCCTCTGCTATGCCTCTTGAGAAGTTCCCTGCAAAGCATAAAGGCAGACGCTTTGCGCTCGGAAACGGAGGCGGGGGAAGACAGTATGTCGCTGGATAGTCAGAGCACCCTCCTGTCTATATCTCAGAGCGTTGAGGAGGAGGAGGATTTGGGGGAGGAGCATGAGGAGGAGGGCGAAGAGACAGCTTGGCTCACTTCTGAGGGTACCCATGCTGCTTGCCTGTCATCCTTTCAGCGTGTATGGCCTGAGGAGAAGGAGGAGGATCCTGAAAGTGAGGACAGCCATGTATTGCGTACAGGTACCCTGGCACACATGGCTGACTTCATGTTAGGATGCCTTTCTCGTGACCCTCGCGTTACACGCATTCTGGCCACTACGGATTACTGGGTGTACACACTGCTCGACCCACGGTATAAGGAGAACCTTTCCACTCTCATACCCGAAGAGGAAAGGGGTTCGACAGTGATGCTATACCACAGGACCCTGGCAAACAAACTGATGGTAAAATTCCCATCCGACAGCGCTAGTGGCCGAAGGCGCAGTTCCAAGGGCCAGGTAGCAGGGGAGGCGCAGAGATCAGGCAGCATTTACAGCACAGGCAGGGGAACACTCTCTAAGGCCTTTGACAGCTTTCTGGCTCCCAAGCAAGTCTGTGTCACCGCTCCCCAGTCAAGGCTGAGTCGGCGGGAGCACTGTAAAAGGATGGTGAGGGAGTACGTAGCCGATCGCACGACCATCCTCCGTGACGCCTCTGCCCCCTACAACTACTGGGTGTCGAAGCTGGACACGTGGCCTGAACTCGCGCTGTATGCCCTGGAGGTGCTTGCTTGTCCTGCGGCTAGCGTCTTGTCAGAGAGGGTGTTTAGTGTGGGTGGGGGAGTCATCACGGATAAGCGTACCCGCCTGTCAACCGACAGTGCCGACAGGCTTACAATCATAAAGATGAACAAAGCCTGGATTTCCCCAGACTTCTCTTCTCCACCAGTGGACAGCAGCGATACCTAAACAATACGTAGGCTGCACCCGTGGATGGAAGCATCGTTCTCTATCACCATAAAAAACGGGGACCTTTTAGCTTCATTAATCTGTGTATTATATTCATCCTCCTCCTCCTGCTCCTCCTCCTGAAACCTGACGTAATCACGCCGAACGGGCAATTTTTCTGAGGCCCACAAGGCTCAGTCATATAACTTTTCTAAGCAATGTATATACGTTTCAATTCTCAATTCAATAAAGCGTTGAAACTTGCACCTGAACCAATTTTTGTTTTAACTGGGCCGCCTACAGGCCTAGTTACAAATTAAGCCACATTAACCAAAGCGATTAATGGGTTTCACCTGCCCTCATGGTTGGGCATGGGCAATTTTTCTGAAGTACATTTGTACTGTTGGCACACCAATTTTTTGGGGCCCTTGCCTACATTGTAATCCTAGTAATTTTTAGCCCACCTGCATTAAAGCTGACGTTACCTCAGCTGTGCTGGGCACTGCAATGGGATATATTTATGTACCGCCGGTGGGTTTCAGGGAGCCACCCATGCTGTCGGTCCACACGGAGTTGTAACTGCACGTGTCCACTTCTAAAGAACCCCAGTCTGACTGGGGCATGCAGTGTGGGCCGAAGACCACCTGCATTTAATCGGACGTTACCTCAGCTGTGATGGGCAATGCAATGGGATATATTTATGTACCGCCGGTGGCTTCCTGGGACCCACCCATGCTGTCGGTCCACACGGAGTTGTAACTGCATGTGTCCACTTCTAAAGAACCCCAGTCTGACTGGGGCATGCAGTGTGGGCCGAAGCCCACCTGCATTAAACCTGACGTTAGATCTGCTGAGCAGGGCACTGCAATGGGATATATTTATGTACCGCCGGTGGCTTCCTGGCACCCACCCATGCTGTCGGTCCACACAGAGTTGTAACTGCATGTGTCCACTTCTAAACAACCCCAGTCTGACTGGGGCATGCAGTGTGTGCCGAAGACCACCTGCATTTAATCGGACGTTACCTCAGCTGTGATGGGCACTGCAATGGGATATATTTATGTACCGCCGGTGGCTTCCTGGGACCCACCCATGCTGTCGGTCCACACGGAGTTGTAACTGCATGTGTCCACTTCTAAAGAACCCCAGTCTGACTGGGGCATGCAGTGTGGGCCGAAGCCCACCTGCATTAAACCTGACGTTAGCTCTGCTGAGCAGGGCACTGCAATGGGATTTATTTATGTACCGCCGGTGGGTTCCAGGGAATTCTCATTGCGGAGTTGTACCTGCCTGTGACTATTTAAAAAAAAAAACGCGGTCTGACTGGGGCATGCAGACACCTTGACAGAATGAATAGTGTGTGGCACATGGGTTCCCCATTGCTATGCCCACGTGTGCAGCTCCTGATGGAGGTGGCACAGGATTGGATTTCTCATTGCTTCTGTACAGCATTATGGGCCATCGCCCGCCCCTTTTAAAGAGGGTGGCTGCCTGGCCGTGCCAACCCTCTGCAGTGTGTGCCTGCGGTTCCTCCTCATGGCGGACGCGCTTATAAATAGACATGAGGGTGGTGTTGCATAAGGGCAGCTGAAGGCTGTGCAGGGACACTTTGGTGTGCGCTGTGGACACTGGGTCGTGCGGGGGGTGTTGGGCAGCATGTAACCCAGGAGAAGTGGCAGCGGATTGTCATGCAGGCAGTGATTGTGCTTTGTTGGAGGTAGTGTGGTGCTTAGCTAAGGTATGCATTGCTAATGAGGGTTTTTCAGAAGTAAAAATTGTTGGGGGGGGGGCACTCTTGCCGCTATTGTGGCTTAATAGTGGGACCTGGGAACTTGAGATGCAACCCAACATGTAGCCCCTCGCCTGCCCTATCCGTTGCTGTGTCGTTCCCATCACTTTCTTGAATTGCCCAGATTTTCACAAATGGAAACCTTAGCGAGCATTGGCGATATACAAAAATGCTCGAGTCGCCCATTGACTTCAATGGGGTTCGTTACTCGAAACGAACCCTCGAGCATCGCGAAAATTTTGTCTCGAGTAACGAGCACCCGAGCATTTTGGTGCTCGCTCATCTCTATTCATGAGTAATACTATCATGTGAATGGTTTGGAAGGGTTAAAATCAATAACATGTTCCTTTAAATCATTAAATAACAAAATTAACTCCGCTGCATCGGTAGAAATTGAGTACAAATGTTAGAAATTAAGCAGAAACCAATACCATCTGTGAAAAGCGATGCTATCACTGTCAGGAAGGGGCCTACATACATTTCTCTGGACCACATAATTCCCTGGGAGCTGCTCCAACCTTCTGGTAAG
The DNA here is from genome assembly GCF_035609145.1 of Eleutherodactylus coqui. Lineage (NCBI taxonomy): Eukaryota > Metazoa > Chordata > Amphibia > Anura > Eleutherodactylidae > Eleutherodactylus > Eleutherodactylus coqui. The sequence goes on along the minus strand of NC_089839.1, from coordinate 183,025,434 downwards.
AAGACAACAGTACACAATCCACGCTCGTACAACTGTACAAAGTACAGATTTATTGAAAATAGTCCAGTTTTAGAAATTTTAAAAAATATAAGAAACTTTCTCACAATCAGTTTTTTGGAAGATCTCCAAGCTGAACATTGCCTGGAGTCTGTGCTGTTGCATTTGTGAAAATCTCCAAGACTCTCGGCCTAATCTCTTGTATCAGGCTGTTTGCTACAATATATTACAGATATGAAAAGATCACGCTTTTATATGTGGGATCTGTATTCTAGGCCACATTTTGGGAAAATTTTATCTAATAAGAAAAAAAACCTGATTACCGGAGTACACTCCTGCGTTCAGATAAAGTATGTTAAGCCTTTCATTTTCTGGCACACTGTGTAATAATCAGATCGAGGTGTGTGTACGGTGAGCGCTATTCAAATGAGAAAAATAACAAGTTACGGGATAACAAAAAGTCACATTAATGTAACCTGATTGGGTATTTAAATGGTGTGAGATCATGGGGGCACAAATTTTTGCAACTGTTATATTGTATTACATATTTGATCACGCCAGTGCATGTAGTGATGATGATTACTGCTGTTATTATCACACATATCAATGGATTATTCATTGACATAGACATTAATAATACATATGATTATGCACAGCGCTACATCTATCACAGATCGCTTCCTCATGTAAGGATGGAAATTCGGAGGAAGGACAGCTGGAACATGGAGGAGTTATTAGTGGTTTGTACTATAAGGAGATTTTGTGGTTGGGGCTATTAAAGATAATACAGAGAAAATGAAGTAGCCACCAGCAGGATGCACAGGCTTGACCAGAATCAATTGCAGGAAACAGCAAGAAAAGGATCCAGCATCCATAAAATCACGGCTTTATTGAGACATATTAAAATCCCAACAGGAAGGACATATAATGCAGCGACAAGATGACGCGTTTCAAGTTGTCCTAATACCTCTTAGTCATAGTGTAAGATCATGGCGCCCCTGCTTAGTTTAAAAAGAAACATACAACCAATAAACTAACAAAAAAGTAATCATGTGACTAAGCAGGAGAAAAGGGGGAGATAGAACACATGGCAATTAACACTTAGTTAATCCTTAAGGAAAACTTAACTCTTAGTTTTCCTGCCCATGGAAATGCACTGAAAAAAGAGACATTCCGTTTCAATCAGTTTCTCAATTTTCCATCTCCATTTTGCTTTTTACGCTGGAACAAAAGTGCAGACTGACGCGATTTTGTTTCCAGCTCAAAAAACTGGAACAAGTGGTCGTTTTTTTTTTTTTGTTTTTTTTTGCATTGTAGTCAATGGGAGATGGAAAATTCAGCATCAAAAAAGCATACTTTCCATTCTTTTTAAAGGATCCATTTGGTGGATTGGCCAAAAATTGAAATAATGTTTTCTGTTCATTTCTGTTTCACTTCCGTTTGTACATTTTCATTTCATGTAAGACAGGATCAGTAGAAAAAACGCTAGTGTGAACTGAGCCTAAGTCACTTAGTCACCCAGTGTACATATACCTAAACCCACTATAGCTATGCCCCTTTCTGTGAATGTATCTGGGATTTAAATCCACGGTGATGCCCTTTTGGAAGGTACTGATTCTCCTTGTGGAGGTCCAGCTGGTAAATAATATCTTATAGGCAATGCACCTTGGGAAAAATATGTAAATTAGCTCAGCTCAAGAACTAAAAAATTGTTTCTTTAATGCCACCTATAGGGTAACTACCTTGTGTAGGAGAGCTGTATTTTGTATGATGGTGCACAAAATCAAAACATAGCTTAGTTTATTGCATTTAGGGATATTTTCTATAAAAAAACTTGTTAAGAACCCATCATAATAAAAACCTTCACAATGCAAAAACTCAAAGACTTCCTCAATAGAAAAGTTGCAGCCAAGTGTAGCATGTAGTAAACATCTCAGATGTTTCTGTACTAAATTATACTAACCCTCTCAAGTATCTTAAAAATAAATAGGGAATTCAAAAAGCTGAAAGATGGAAAAAGTATCTAGCGCAATTTAATTTTTTAATATATTGCATGTGACAAGTTGGTTATTGGCTTGTCAGAAATGTTGAGAAAATATTGTATTGTGTTACTTAATTAGATTGATTCCAAAGCCAACATTGCGCTGAAATGCGAGGCGATTATTATTTCTGCTACTTGCACAACATCTAGCTGGTAATTTGTATCAACACTTGGAACAATGAACTCAAAACTTAAAATTTCCTGTAGTTATAGGAGAGAAACAACATTGGAAGAGATTTCATCAGTATTGTAGATTATTGCTGTAGCCGTAATACATTCTAGGTTTCTGACCTCTATTATTACTTGAAAATCCAACACACTGAGAAAAACATCTATATTGGTGTGATATGTACTTACTTTCTAATATTATATGTTGTTTGAAGATCTGATAGGAAAGTGCAGCCATTTTTGACCATTGCAAAATCTATGGAGAACCAAAAAGTTCAGATGTACAGTAGTTGTGTCCAAGCTGGACACAAAACACCTAGTCTATAGAGCCTTGTGTGGTGCAGAATGTTAAGGCACCAAAAATACAGTCCTAAGCTCTCGCTCACGACCTGAAGGTTGCACGTTTAATCCCTAAATGGTTCACTTAGCCAGCTCAAGGTTGACTCAGCCTTCCATCCTTCTAAGGTCGGTAAAGTGAGTACCCAGCTTGGTAGGGGGTAATAAATTACCTGAAAGCTCTGCAGAATAAGTTGGCACTATACAAATAACAAGATTTATTTAGTCTGCACCGGACATAATTTGTTGTCTTAAAATGATGGATATGCATACAATATGCTAACATGGAGAAAGCCAAAACAAAAAAAAAATAGGGGGAATAGGAGCTACTGACTAGAGCAAAAACACCCGGCCCTAACCAACTAATGTGATGAAACTTTAAGTGAAGCCCTTGCCCTGATGAGGGTAACCCCGTGTCAGTAACCTGGGGCAACCCTGACTTTCCCTAGTTGGGAATGGATAATATTAGCTGCAATGAATAACAATATATATGTATATATACGGTATAGATGATAAACAAGCACACAGTGAATCAGATGGAATGCCAATTTTTACCAATGTATCAGTCAGGAGATAGATGTTACAATACCTCAATTATCCTTAACACCAAACAGACTAATCTGTCAGTGGAGCTGTACAGAAGCCACTGTCTAGACCATAAACACCCTCAGACAAGAAGTATAACTGGCATCCTTAATGAGGAGGAGCCCGAATAAATGTGTACAGACAAGCTGATTGACAGGCTGGGACACATACCTTCCAACTGACCAATCAATCCACACACTAGCAAAGAAGTGGTCATGTCGAGATCCAACACCAGAACTAAGCTGACCATATGCCAGCGTGTGCATCAAGTAGGCTGGGTTTGATGCCATAACATCAATCTTGGCCCCAAAACTGATACGACCGGCGTGCCGTGGTAATAGTAGAACTCTTATCCTTCCACCTTGTCATTCGCAACTCACACAGCAAGTCCTTGTAAATGAGACATGGCAAGTGAGGCTCTTTATCCTATAGAGCTAGTAGTCAATGGAGATCTTTTTCTTAAAAAGAATAAAGATCTCTAGTTTGTGAGTAAGGGAAGGAAAATCATCAATAGTGATTAGAGATGAGTGAGCACCAAAATGCTCGGGTGCTCGTTACTCGGGACAAAATTTTCGCAATGCTCGAGGGTTCGTTTCGAGTAACGAACCCCATTAAAGTCAATGGGCGACCCGAGCATTTTTGTATATCGCCGATGCTCGCTAAGGTTTTCGTTTGTGAAAATCTGGGCAATTCAAGAAAGTGATGGGAACGACACAGCAACGGATAGGGCAGGCGAGGGGCTACATGTTGGGCTGCATCTCAAGTTCCCAGGTCCCACTATTAAGTCACAATAGCGGCAAGAGTGGGCCCCCCCCCCCGCACTGTCAGCGTAAAGATCGTTCTCCTCTGCCATAGCTGTAACAGCTGTGGCAGAGAAGAACGATGTTTGCCCATTGAATTCAATGGAGCCAGCAATACAGCCGCCTCCATTGAAAGCAATGGGCTGCCGGCGTGCGCGGGGATGAATTGTTGGGAAGGGCTTAAATATATAAGCCCTTCCCTGCAATTCATGCAGAAATGTGTTACAATAAAAATATATACCAGCGTATAAGGCGACGGGGCGTATAAGACGACCCCCCAACTGTCACCTTATACGCCGGCAATACAGCGGAGCAAAGAATAAAAATCATTACTCACTTCTTCTGACGTTCTGCGGTGCTGCTGCAGGCTGTCGCTCCCTCCTGGTTCCCGGCAGAGCATTGCTTTCTGGACGCAGGGCTTGAAATCCCCGCCTCCAGAAACACAGCCAATCACAGCCATTCAATGACATCATTGTCATTGGCTGTGATTGGCTGAAGGCACGTGTGTTTCTGGAGGCGGGGATTTAAAGCCCTTCGTAGAGAAAGCAATGCTCTGCCGGGAACCAGGAGGGAGCGACAGCCTGCAGGAGCACCGCAGAACGTCAGAAGAAGTGAGTAATGATTTTTATTCTTTGCTCCACTGTATTACCGGCGTATAAGGTGACAGTTGGGGGGTCGTCTTATACGCCCCGTCGCCTTATACGCCGGTATATATTTTTATTGTAACACATTTCTGGATGAATTGCAGGGAAGGGCTTATATATTTAAGCCCTTCCTGACAATTCATCCTGCGATCGCCGGCAGCCCATTGCTTTCAATGGAGGCGGCTGTATTGCTGGCTCCATTGAATTCAATGGGCAAACATCGTTCTTCTCTGCCACAGCTGTTACAGCTGTGGCAGAGAAGAATGATTTGTCTTCTATAAGTTCTCAATGGGGTCGGCGCTGCTGCCGCCGGCCCCATTGAGCGCATATAGAGAAGAAAACAGAAATCGCAGATCGCACATAGGTGCGATCTGCGATTTCTATGGCCTTAAGAAGGACCGTTGGGGTTCTTGAAACCTAAAATACTCCTAACACTCTCCCTATAGCAGCTCCAACATGATAGCACTTTCCCTCAGCTATGTCAGAATGCATCTGTGGCGAGCCGCGGGAGGGGCAGATTTTTATACTCGGGTGACACCTGATCTCCCCAGCCACTCACTGCAGGGGGGTGGTATAGGGCTTGAACGTTGCAGGGGGAAGTTGTAATGCCTTCCCTGTCTTTCTATTGGCCAGAAAAGCGCGCAAATTTCTCAGGGAAGAAAATGAAAGTAACCCGAACACCGCGTGGTACTCGTTACGAGTAACGAGCATCTCGAACACCCTAATACTCGAACGAGTATCAAGCTCGGACGAGTATGCTCGCTCATCTCTAATAGTGATACCATTGTGAGGACTCTGCTATATAACTGACCATATTTGACAGTAAAGATCAGTTTGGTCCTAAATGCATTTATTCTTTCATTACATGAGTAAAATATCCTTTGTGGCAAATTTCGATGCTGATTTGATGAAGAATCTATGCCAATGCTGTATGGATTCTGCATCAATCTGTATCAAATTCCTTTTTCCATGCATTTGATAGGGAATCTTGTGCTGTGGGAAAAAAAAAAACCATGACACTTCTTGACATGGATTCCACACGGAAGGCATGTGGAATCTGCATCATTGCATCCACATATGGAACCATGGTATCGGTAAATGCAAACCTACCACAAAAATCCAAGGCTCAGATTTCTGCCATGGATTATGTAGTGCATCTGCATTGGGGAAATCTGAAACATTCGAGGCAGATTGACCATAAAATCTGTTGCAGAAATCAAACTTCTGCTGTGGATTTCCATTGACAGCCCCATTGCATGAGGCTAATCTACATGTGGATTTATGTCTGCAGCAAATATGCAGCAGAAACCAAAGCTCAACCATAGATTATGAGGCAGATCCATATTGGAAAATCCCAGGGGGGATCTGCAACATAATCCGCTGCTGAAATTGGCTTTTGGTGTATATTTGCATCCACAACTCCCATGGATCCACATGCTTTTAAACCTGATTCAATGGGGCTAATCTGTATGCGGATATACCAACATGGACATGACAATATGTTATGTTTTTCTCTGCGATGTAGAGCAATAGGATATGGATCTGATGGGGAATCGCAGTGGATTTGACCCAGAAATGGTGCAATTTCTACATCAATCTGTTGAAAATTCCACAGTATGAATATGGCCTAGTCATCTAAAGTATGTACTATTAAACATTGGCTTTTATATTCTCTACTCACTCCTTTTTTCTTTTCTCCATGTTTGTCTATGGTCACACGTTTTCTATAAAAGCTGATGGTCCTTTTAGACTGGCTGAGTTCTCTAATGAATGCTAATCAAAATGCTTGTTGATCGATGCTCGTTTCATTTTCTTTCCACCAGCTGAGAATTGATTTATAGGGACAAATAAGGATAATTTACAATTCTTTGTTTCCATAGGCTGGCTGTACAACTCTGCATTCCTATGGGAAGATGTACAGCCGATCAACAAACATTTTTATGCTAAGCGATCAGCCAACAAACAAGGTCCTTTTACACTGCCCGATTCTGGCCTAGTAATCATCCTGGACCACTAGAGAAGAGCACGCAAGAGGCATTGCTACATTGAGATGGTAATGCCCATATTACAGTCTACATGCACTTTGCAAACTCTCTCTCCTTCGCACTGCCGCCCGTATGTACCGCTGATTGGTGGTGAGCACCAGTGGGAACTGCTGCTGCTCCCCTGCCTCCACAAATCGGATTGTTCCCTTCCTCCTGCCATACACAAGCGCCGTTGTGACACAGAGCTCCGGTGTTTCAGACCTCTTTTGCTCCTTCTGCTCTGTCATCTAGTACTATCCCCTGCACTGTACCTGGGTGAGTTAAAAATATTTTTTCATTATTTTCCGCCTCTAAAAAGGGGGTGTGTCTAAACGTCCGGTGCGTCTTATAGAGCGAAAACTGCAGTAATATTTACCATAGGTTTTCCTATTTTTGACTACGGCAAACTTAATCCTGGGATTAATAGAATTTTATATACTGATAGAAAACAACAAAACTGGACACACAATTTGTCACAATGGCAGGACCGAAAACAATATCCCTATTACTATACAGCGTTCAGTCCTATTTAGACAGAAACACAGATTACACAGTCCACTCTCTCAGGGCTTAATGCTTTGCTGCTGGCAACATACTCCAGTCAATATACAACATTCACCCTCAAATTAAGCATCACTATGGTGGCAATTCACGGCCTAGTGGCCCTATCACAGTTTGAGCACTTCAAATCCTACACAACAGTCCTATCAGTTATTTGCTTGCATTCCTAACGGTGTGCGCACCTACAGTTAAATTGAGCCCAGCCTCACTTACAGTATGTCGCATGGGAGTAGTGAATTTGAGAACTCAGGCTAATTCAGAGTCAGGAGTGTTCCTCAACCACAGTTTCTAGGAGTCATTATTGCTGTACACACCTTTGCTCAAATCAGTCTCCTGTCACTCAGCAGATTGTCCCAAGTCCTCTTGTAGTTCTGCCCTCTCTCATAACTTTTGTAGCAGGCGGATGTAAATTCCTTTAGATAGCACATGCTGTACACTCAGACAGCTCCTTGTCTCACCTTCTCTACACTGCTCCAGTGCTGAACCTCTCACTGCACAGTCAATAGCTCCTCAGGTCTTCCAGGATCGGCCTCAGCAGCACTTCCAGATCACACTACTCAGCACTGTCCAAACACTGTGATTCAGCACAAAAGGTCCCTTTTGAATCCAGGGCTCCCGACAGTAGAAGGTCCCAGAGAAGCATGCTCAGTTCAGCTGTGCCAAAATTCCATGCATGCAGCGATTCTGGCACACTTTTTGATACATTTCCTGAGTCCATCAACCTTAGCCCCTTAGCATTAGTCCCTAAAGTAGGACGCAATGTGGGATTAAATGGCCAGCAAAAGCATAGTAGGTCATGTGATCTTTAAATTACAGGGGTCGTTCAAATTTTTTTTTCATGTTAAAACCCTGTTCCCCATGCAGTAACACAACTAACCGGCATATACTCACCTCTCACTGCTCCCCGCTGTATCCCACACTGCTGCTGCAGGTCTCTACTCTGATGTCATTTTTACAGGCTTCGCTGAGCTCTTTTATTGGCTTTAGTAGTCTGTGGCATTCCGTAAGCAGGTTGGATTGCAGCCTGTAAGCAAACATGAAAGGACATAAAATAGCAAGTCAGACAAACTCTTTACTCCCCTCCCCCACTAGAGTGTATTAGTTTAATCTTCAAAAATGGCAAGATTATTTTTTACCACAAATAGCGCCACTCTTGTCTACAGGTTGTGTCTGGTATTGCAGTTTTAGTCCTATTCACTTGCACAGAACTGAACTGCAATGCCTAATATCAGACCTTTTTTCTAATCTTTTAATTTTTTTCTTATAAAACTTAATTTAGAATCTGAATGCAGCAGAATACATTTGTATAATCTTTAATGGTCTTTTTTTGTTCTTTGGATTGCGGAGCCTATAAATGTCGTCAGAAGGCATTGTCAGTGAGATTTAGCTAATCTGAGATTATATCCAGTAACTCTGGCACTCTCCTTCACAATAGCTGTAATATACACATACAGAATATATACATCCCTTGCAGATGAACAGAAAGGGTTCATATAATTGCAACCAAAATGATAAAGAAAATTTGCTGTCTTGCATTCATAGAGATTTCTCTGCCTTGGGGAGAAAACAAAAGAAAACAGAATAAATTATAAGAAATCAAATTTGTGGCGAGTGCTGTGTTTGCAGAGGGGCAGTGGTAGATTTTCAATGCAATGATATTGGGACTGCGGATCTCTGTGTGAATGATTCTGGACAAAAATATAACACGTTGGAGCCAGCAGAAATGCTTACAAGCGGAACAGAATTCCATTATCTCAATGTAATTAGATAATAATTTCCAGGCAATCTCTGTGCAAAAAGCTTTATTTTAAAAGCTGCCAATATAACATGATATGGATGCTACGAAAAAGCTAAGAGAACAATATAGGAGGATTGTGATCGATTCATAACATGCACTTTAGTGTTGTTGTATAATTCAATGCACAAGAAAGAAGCACCGAGTAAAATGTTTTATCTATCTATCTATCTATCTATCTATCTATCTATCTATCTATCTATCTATTTCATATCTATCTCTCTATCTCATAGCTATCTATCTATCTATCTATCTATCTATCTATCTATCTATCTATCTATCTATCTATCTCATAGCTATCTATCTAATATATATATATATATATATATACATATATATATATTATCACATCTATCTCTCTATCTAATGTCTGTCTGTCTATCTATCTATCTATCTATCTATCTATCTATCTATCTATCTATCTATCTATCTATCCATCTCATATCTATCTATTGATATATCATTAGAGATGAGCGAGTATACTCGCTAAGGGCAATTGCTCGATCGAGCATTGCCCTTAGCGAGTACCTGCCCCCTCGGGAGCAAAGATTCGGCTGCCGGCGGCGGGCTGGGAGCTGCGGGGGAGAGCGGGGAGGAATGGAGAGGAGATCTCTCTCTCCCTCTCTCTCCCCCCGCTCCCCCCTGCTGACTGCCGCAACTCACCTGTCACCTGCGCCGGCAGCCGAACCTTCCCTGCCGAGCAGGGAGATACTCGCTAAGGACAATGCTCGATCGAGCAATTGTCCTTAGCGAGTATGCTCGCTCATCTCTATATATCATCCTTCTATTTATCTATTTATTTTTTTATCTACCTATCTATCTCATATTACATCATATCTCATATCCATCTATCTATCTATCTATCTATCTATCTATCTATCTATCTATCTATCTATCTATCTATCTATATATATATATATATCTATATATATCCAGGGGCGTAACTATAGAGGATGCAGGTGATGCGGTTGCACCCGGGCCCAGGAGCCAATAAGGCCTCTCTTCTCCATATAGGGAACATAGTACTATAAGTAAAGCATTATAGTTGGGGGCCCTGTTACAAGTTTTGAATTGGGGCTCGGGAGCTTCAAGTTACGCCTCTGTATCTATCTATCTATCTATCTCATATCACATCCATCTATCTACCTATCTATTTCTTATCTATCTCATATCTATTCATTTTATCTATCTCATATCACATAAATCTTTCTATTCCATATCTATCTATCTCACATCTATCTATCTATCTCACATCTATCTATCTATCTATCTATCTATCTATCTCACATCTATCTATCTATCTATCTATCTATCTATCTCACATCTATCTATCTATCTATCTATCTCTCATCTATCTCCTATCTATTTATCTATCTATCTATCTCCTATCTATCTCCTATCTATATCTATCTATCTCATATCTATCTATGTATTTATCTATCTATCTATTTATCTCCTATCTATCTATCTATCTATCTATCTATCTCACATCTATCTATCTATCTCTCATCTATCTCCTATCTATCTATTTATCTATCTATCTATCTCCTATCTATCTCGTATCTATATCTATCTATCTCATATCTATGTATTTATCTATCTATCTATTTATCTCCTATCTATCTATCTATCTATCTATCTATCTATCTATCTATCTATCTATCTATCTATCTATCTACCTAACTATCCATTCATCTCAAAACTATCTAGCTATCTATCTATAATTAAAATGATGGCATAGAACAATGAGACAGGTTAAAACATAACTCCCTAAGGCCATATTTGCATGGGCGATTTCCTTACCCACATTCTGTCTGATTGTGTGGAACTTGCACAAGAAAATAACCCATTATTTTCTATGAGTTTATAGACATGGACGATTTTTCTCTAAGAGAATCTGAGATGGAAAAACTGTAACATGTCCTATTTTTGGCCAATATTGCCCATTCATTCCTATGATCGCTTGAAAAAAATCACATCACACTCACATGTCAATGTGATTTGCATGCGAGTGTAATGTGTTTTTTATTTCTACTATTGAACAACAAGCGATTTTCATGAGCGTTAAAACTGCAATTGAAAACGACATGCTCAGTGATGCAATGCGTTTTTCACACAAAATGCTTCACAATAACAGTTTTAATGGCATATTTACAAGTCCGATATCGATCCAAGTATCTCGGGCCGATATTACACTTGCCCATGTACAGTTAATATAGCCTAACTAGAAACTATTGGAGTAGGGTGAATTTAGGGTGAGATGTAATGCTTATTAAAGCCAGATCAATCAGATATTCCTGATTGCAAGATGGTGCACAGGAGAAGAACTTAACACGACAACACAAATCAAAGCTCTTCTGATGCTTGCATCAACTTTTATTACCTATATAGAGAAGTAAAGAATAACAATAACCAATTAGAGTCAGACAGCCCCTATAGCTATCAAATCACTAATTGACAACATATGTATAACATTTTTGCTGCAAATCATTTTAAAGGTTACATATATGACACATGAATACATTATTCATATAAGAAAGCAAATATATAACCATATATAGTACCCTCAGATTGTTCTAACTTGCACCCAGCACATCAGTTTGAACCAGTTTGTTCTGCTTCCTGACTGCTTTTATGAGTCTCTGAGTGAATTGTAATAATCCTGAGGAACAATGTGCTAAAACAACTATTGATTTACTCTTACATCTTCCCAAGTTTTGTTTAAACACATTATTTCTGGAATAGGTATGTCCCCCAGGCTAATTGCAATAGGATGACTTTGGTTTCACCATGGCAGGACTAATCCGAGATCTGGACTTGTCTTCACCTTATTCCCCAGGCCACTGCTCCTCAGGGTTGGGGGAAACTCTCATAGGTCGGTGGACTGTGACTTTTGGTGTCACATTGAGTAGGCATCTTCATAACTTTCACCACTCTGGTAACTGTCTTGGTTCCCTTCTTGTAAGCTTTTATAGGATATGGTATGAACACACAAGCAATTTAGCTACAACATAGGCAGCAAAGCACAGCAGCAATATCTAAAATATAGCCTGCATTATCCCCATAATCCATCCTCTTATAGATTTGAACCAATTGCTAGGATTAAATACTCATCTTCTTTTAGCCATTTATCTCTCATCTCAGCCACTACCTGCACACTTGCTGATTTGCATATTACCTTTAGGATCTACATAGTGGCAACAAATTGTCCTATAATTTGGCATAACCCACCCTGGGCAGCTGTAAGGTATTCCTTTACTATGGTATGTTGATTTGTTATCACAATTAACTGGGTTTTCAAGGCATTCGGTTTGATTGACTAGTCCCAATTCTGCAAATATTTGGTCATTTAAACAGTCAGTAGACTCTACTAACCTGTCCCACATCTGTATGATCATTGGAAATACAAACAATGTACTAATAACCTTGTTACTTTGACTCATAGATCCCACATGAGGTTTACCACTTGGCCTTGGCGTGTTATCTTCTGCTCTCCTAAAGAGGGTATGTTTGGAGATACTCATATATGAGTGAGCATTATGTGGGAGTACAAAACTGGCAGGTGTAAGCCTAGCAAGGGTACATAATCTTGCCTTGTTTAAACAAATCCATTTATAGACCCCATGTCCCCACACAATACTTGGCAGATATGCTATGACGATATGGTTGAGGACACCAAGTAACCACTGAGCCAAGTTAACATCTATTGTCTTATAGTAGGACTCTCTGGTAATGTTTTTTTTTACCTAATGTAAGGGCTAGTTGGAGGTTATCATGAACACACTATAGTCTCATATCTCCCTGTGTTGCTGATACTCCTATGCACTGAGTTTTGAACTCATCTTCTGCCAAACAAGTTTTATACGGGCTGTGTATAAAAAGTGGGCTAACTGAATTATGTGTGTGGAAAGCTTGAGTGATTCCTAACTCCTATAGGATTTCTTGGAATACTTGTCTAGTAAAGTGTGTACCCCTGTCCCTTTCTATCATTTCTGGCACACCCACCTTCAGACTGCTTCATTCAGGAGTTTATTAGCTTCAGTTTTAGCATTTGTGCTTTTTACTGCCCAAGCTGAGAAGAGGTCTATGCAAAAGAATACAAACTCCCATATACCTACCTTGGGCAATTACATGTAATCAATCTGAAGCTGCTGAAATGGGTCACCTGGCATGGAGTATGTTAAAAAGGTACTTTGGCAAGTTTGCCTGCAATGTGTATTCCTGTATAAAATTGGTTGCAGCAATATTGAACCCCAGGTCAATCCAAACAGAAGACAATGTACCACACATTAACTTTTTGGACTGAAATGTCAGTCCATGGCTTAATTGTGACATCATAGCCTAGAGTCTTGAGAAGGCAAAGATGTGTACCTTTCCTCCAGACTCCCTTCTCATCTGGTTCAGCTCTTTACTTTTGCCATTCTTCTTTTTCTCTTTTTGAGGCATATTCCTATGAAAGAGATAACAGACAGATATCTACGCCCAGTTCGGATGCAGCCAGGTTAACAGCCGTTATCTCATCCAGGGGCAATTGGGCTGCTGTCTTAGCTGCTGCATCTGCTCTCTGATTTCCCAATCCTCTGGAGCTGTTACCTTAGTATGAGGCTGAATCTTGATGATGGCTACCTGTTTTGGAAGAGCTAAGTCCTTGTACAACAAAGACAGCTTCTACATTCCATATTGGTTTACCCGATGATCCAACAAAATTCCTACTGTGCCACAGTAGGAAGTCGGGAAGGAATTTCCCCCCAAATGGGCTAATTGGCTTCTGCCTCTTGGGGTTTTTTGCCTTCCGCTGGATCAACAACATAGGAGGATAAACAGGCTGAACTAGATGGATATTGTCTTCATTTGGCTTGCAGGAAATGTAGTAATCTGCAGAAGGAGGATGTTGTTGGCCTCACTCAAGGTTCATACATCCCCATGGGATGGTAACAGTAAGGAGTGGATAGGGAAGAGGAGCTGATACTGCCTCCTCTAACACTTCCTGATTGTCCTTAGTCATACATATGCCACTATACACATAACATCCATTCACTTTAACTTCCTAATATCGTCTGTCACACAGTTTCTGAGACACTGTGATCCACTCATTAAATTCATTTTGAAATCCATGCCTCCACATTTACTTTAAAACTTTTTCCATCTTTCAATATCACAACAATCAGTTTTAGGCATACTCCCCTTTTTAAACACTATGTGGAAGTATTGATGTGCCCATTTGCTAGAATAAGTACCCCTTTATTGCATTCACTTCTCTGTCCGCTAGACAGTTAGTGCTTTGATTGGCCATCCCAGATAGGCAGCAGTGTTGTTCCCTGCATAACTACTAACAGAAACTTCCCTGAAATCTCTTAATCTGCTAGTCCAGAATCCCAGATTACAGTCAAATCAATGTGGCAGTAGGTTAATCCGTCTTCTGGTCTCTCACTATCTTAATACATAACCACAGAATGAAGAAGCACACTAGTAACAGTAAGAGACTAAAAGTGTGGTTCTATTCATCACAAATTAACCTCACAATTGGTAAAATTCATCTGTATTACTTACTCACAGAATCCATCATCTACTATCCGATCTTGATTGTCCTGTTTATTTCTAGTGCATATAACCATGTTTTTCCAACAGCACGCGTACAGTCTCTTTCACACAATCCAATCAAAATCACAATTCACTGCAGGTGGCAATGGTACAACATATAAATTTACCATGGAAACTAATTAACCAGTTTCTCTATATGTTTGGCAATGCAGAAATACTGGACTGTTCTATACTCCAATGTTGTTTATAAGCCAATTGCTGTGATTATAGATGACACGTACACTACATGCACAATCTAGATATCAATTATTCATTCACAATATCCTGATTGATCCTTATGGCAGATGAAACAGTAAAAGAAAAGCTATATCTCCTCAAGGACTTCAGACAGAAGCAATCTCACGTGAGAGGCAGCAATCTTATTCACTGCACAGATTTGTGTGTTGCCTAATGTCAGAAGTCCATAGGTCTTTCTTGACCTCATAACATGTGACCTGCCTGCATTATCCACCAGGAAAATTTTTGGAGTAGGGGTCAATTTAGAGTGACAGATAATGCCTATCAAAGAAAGTTCAATCAGATATTTCTAATTGTAAGACGGTGCACTGGAGAATAAGTTAGACACAGCATGGAAATGGTTGAGTCACAGCTCAAAGCTCTTATGATGTTTGCTTGCTCTTTTATTACTTATATTTAGTGCATTTGTGTTTCAAATAATTTCAAAGGTTATACAGTATATATGATGCAAAAATACATTAGTCATATAAGCAAGCAAATATGGAACCATATATGGTGCCCCCAGATTGTTCTTTCTTCCACCCAGCAAACCAGTTTTAGCCATTTTGCTCTGCTTCCTGACTGCTTTTACGAGTCCCTGAGTGAATTGTAACGACCCTGAGGAATAGTGTGCTAAAACAATCATTGAATTACTCTCACATAAAACACAAACACTTGTACCATTCATGGCTGTTATTGAGCACATTGCGTAAACACCCACAGTGTAGGCAGAGAAAGTAAGTGAACCACTGTATTAATGTCTTCCACAAGAGGAAACTTGCAAAAGTTCTTCTAATTAAAGTAGTTGTCCTATGAAAAGATATTGTTTCTAGTTAAAATTTCTAGTTATGGGTTAGATTTAAATCCAGCCCATAACTAGAAATTTTTTTTTGTATTTACACTTATTGAGAAAAAATTGTGTCTACTGATAGATATGCCAGGATTAATGTTGAGTAAAATTTCAAAAACTCACTTTGGCCAGTTTTCAAATTTAAGTTCTGTCCAAATTAGTTTGAGCCGAAACTGAATTTCACCAATACCCCTAAAATGTATGGGAATAACATCAGTAGTGGTGGTCCTGTGACTCAGTAGTTATTACTGTTGCCTTGCAGAGCTGAGATCCTCGGTTTAAATCTGAGGAGGGAGAGCATCTGCATACAGGTTGTATCCTCTTCACGTGTTTCAAAATAATCACTTTTATTATTTTACTTACTGTATGTGGCTGAGCATTATCCTGCTGGATGCCTCTTGGATGCCATGAGAGGATCACATTTGGGTGCAGGATGTCCTGAGCATATCGCTGAGCTGTCATTGTCCCTCGTACCACTACTAGGGGTGACCGACTGTCGTATGTGATGGCCCCCGAGACCATCACATCAGCAGGGGGGGAGTGTGACATTAAAGCACTCAGTCCTAGGTGTCCCTACACGAAAATGGCCGTCATCAGTGATCAAACTGAATCTGGATGCGTTGCTGAAGATAACATGGTTCCACTCTATAGCAGTTTAGTTTCATCATTCACGACACCACTGCAAATGGAGGTGATGGTGGGTAGGTGTCACAGACCATACACGTACTGGGCGCTGTGAGGCAAAATGTCCTTCAGCCAAGTACCTAGAAATGGTTCCGACAGACACAGGGGCCTTTAACAATGTGACCACCCATTTCTGGATGGCAGACAACAAAACAGTTGAAGGTTCTTGATGATCATCTACTGGAGGTCTGCTAATTTCAATTAGCATTTGTTGCCTATTTCCTTTTATAGGACTTTAGGAGAGTTTCTATATGCCCTACTCGTATAAATATATGTTCTATATGTAAACATGCAAACTCTATGCAGATGCTGTCCTTGGTCAGTTTTGACGTAGGATCCTAGTGCTGCAAGGCAATTGTTCAATTATTTTTCCCCAAGCTCTGTGGATGTTTACTCAATGTGCTTAATAATGGTACAACTGTTTGCATTATTAGATTAGTTGGATTGTGATTTTCTATATTCGGGACTAGTTTTGAGAGAGAACTTGAAAAGTTTGGTTCAGCTAGGTTACCGACCATACTTCGGCAAAAGTTTTGGTTTGCTCCGGATCAATTCAAATTAAACTGGAACTTCACCAATCCCCCTAAAACTGGGGTAAAAAATATGTCTAAGAGCCATATGGTTCAGTGGTTAGCATTGGTGCGTTGCAGAACTTGGGTTTTAGGCTCAGATCTGACCAAGGACAACACCTGCATGGATGCTATTGTAGGTTTCTACAAACATTCATAAAAGCTTCATGCAGATGCTGTCCTTGGTCAGATTTGGACTTAGGACCCAAGCGCTGCAAAGCACAATTGCTAAGAACTGAGCCATCATTCTTCCTCTATTGTCTTCCTTTGGAGGATAAGGTAATGGGGAGAAGAAGAAGGGAAACCTCTTTTCCTGAGGACGAAGAAGTGTGGTTGCTCAGTGGTTAGTACTATTTTCTGACTAAGGACAACATCTGCATGAAGTTTGTATTAACCCTTTCCAATCCACTGTCTGACGTCTGAAGACATCCTGATTGAAGGCTGTACAGCTCCGATGTTGGAAGACGTCCGGCAGGGTATTCTTACTGTATATTACTGGCCACTCTGTTGTCGGGGGCCTCTCTAGCATGTCCCATACCACAGTACTGGCTGTAGCCAGCAGATTGCGCCATTGTATAATGGCAGAAAGAGAAAGACCCCTAGGAAACCCTGAATCCAAAATTGGATTGCAAATGGTTAATGTTGGCAGTAAACCACAGAAAAATCCATACAGATGTTGTCCTCGGTCACATTTGAACTGCCCACATTTTTAGGAAAGTTCAAACCAAAACAGGGTTTGACTGGTTCGGTGCGCTCAACACTATTTGTGACTTATATTACAATCACACCATAAATATTAGCAATGCATAAAGAAGCCAAGGTAATTCAAAAGGGTTCACTTATTTTTATTGCAATGAACTCTATCTGCCTCTCTGTCTATTCATTGATATCTATTGTTTTCCCATCTCAGCCTTTCTGTTCACATTTTGATGCATTGTGGTGTAGCTGTGCAGAGACTTTGTTATAATTGGATTTACAAGACTGAGGCAGTATATATAAGTATGGAAGAGTGGACTATGCATACAGCCTTAAAGCCTTGAAACCTAAAATCTTTCAAATCTCCATTTGTTCTGCCGCTGAGTCTTTTATCCTTGACAGTTGTCACTTGAGGCTGGAGAGACTCTGACTGTAGTGTTCTGTAACTTCATTTCTAACAAGAAACAACATCTGCCCCCATGATCACTACTTTTTATCTATTGCAAAGATGTGCTCGGGCATCCAATTCTTGGTTTTGATTCTTATTCTATTGTTTTGTTCTCGTGCATCTAGTGCAGATTTTCTGTGTGGGTTCTGTACTGATAAATGTATACATGCCTGTTCTGCAATGTTTGAATCTAGGCTAAGCTTTCATGGTAGGTGCGCAGAGCATATGGGGATGTGGGCATCATTTATCTAATCTGTGTGATCTGAAAAGCCCAGCATGAGACAGCTGGAGTCAGGCATATGAAGAAAAAAATGAAATAGTCGTACAATTACACCTTCTTCTTTCTATTGCCCAGAACGTTTGCTGCTATTGCTTGCATAATAATCCCCTTTAACTGTGTCATCCAGGGGCCAAGTAAAGTGCCCCCATTAATAGCGCCAGAAGAATACCTGCTTATTAGTATCAAGAGAGTGCTCCCAATCCCTTGAATAGAGTGATCTATGTGAAACAGGATCGAATGGCAGGCCGGCCAGGCAAAGCTGTTAATGGGGGCAACACATGGACGGACAGGGTTACAGCTGTGGCTGATTTGGAGGGAACATTTGCTCCCAAGCACCCTTGCCCTTAGGCCTCATGTCCACAGGCGAGTCGGATTCCGAATGCAGAAACCCGTAGCGGAATCCAACCCTGCCCATGTCCGAGGATCGTGCGTACCTGTCCGGGTCTTCTTTTTTCTTACTGCGGATGTGTGCGGAAGCGCCGGCCGGCATACAGGCGCACATGCACAGTAGATTTTTTTTGTTTGTTTTTTAAACTGCTGTCTCCCACAGAATCCGCTGCCCAATGTCAATTATGGACGGGCTACAGATCGGATGGCTTCCATTGGACCATGCTGCAATTTGATTTCTGCATCCAAAGATACCCAAATCAAATCTGCATGCCTCAATTCAGCTGCGGATGCCAATGGGCAGCTTGAACTGTGGTTTGTCCGTGCCAGTGACCCTAACAATAGGGAACGTGGAGGGCTGAATGTGGTGGTCCCACGGGTACAGACCACATTATACAGTCCTCTATAGTGCGTTTTTACGGCCGACCGATATACGCAACAATCTGAGGCATTGGCTTCTAATGCATTTGTTCACACGGGCGAATATACGACACCTAAAAATGTTGCACCGTGAAAAATGTAACATGCACAGCGTAAATACATGCTGGCGATTATACGGTGGGCAAAAAGATAGTTCTGGTTCTATCTTTTGATCGAGATACAGTGGTGGCTCCCATAGGCTCCCATGGGAACAGGGGAAAAAAAGGTAGAGGGAGGCACTTTTGAAGTGTCCAACACTGTGAAAAGCTTACAGGAGCCTCTATGTAGGCATTGGAAGGCATTCCGAGGATTTATAAAGAAACCGGGCTTTCCGGGGTGCTATGTATTTATTTTGCTAAAAACGTTGCACCTGGTCGTGTGAATAGATGAGAAAATGCTAATTAACTCGAGACTTGATCGTGGCAAATCGCCCATTCATGCTTTTTTTTTTTCTACAACATGGCTGAGAGAACGTAAAGCTACATACGGTTGTGTGAAAGAGCCCTAAGGCAGTGATATGTCTATCTTATGTATCTGTGAAGTAGTTTGTCATAAATGTACATTTTATCAGTAGCAGCACACACATAGTTTGCTACAAGAAGTAGTCCTTCATATTCATAAGTTACAGGCTAACCCCGCCTACCCCCGCAGCCACTGATTGGCTGCTATCTCCCAATGCACAGTAATAGACAGACAGCTGTCAATCGGTGAATGAAAAGTGGGGTGGGTGGGCTAGCTGTAGCTCTTGAATATCAAGGACAACTTCCTGTAGTGCTCTATGTATGTGTTGGTACTGATAAAATGTATGTCCCATGTAAATCCACCCATAGACTGCAGTGTCTATATACAGTGATATGTAGAAGCTGTAAAAGGCAAATGATGCTTAGTTTAAAATTAAATCCTATTGCAAAATGATTGTCAGTCCAAAATACATATATTTAAGTTGGCGCTATACAAATAAAGGTTATTATTATGTTTCTGACAAGATACTTCACAGATCCATGATTGCTGCAATCATCTTACCAATCACTGCTTTATGCCACCTTCAGGGAGGTGGTGACAGATTCCTTTTAAGAATGCTATCAGTAACAACATTTTATAGTGCCAACAGATTGCTTTCCATGCTTGCTACTTAAAGGAGTTTCCATTTCTAAACTACTAATGGCCTTTCCTTAGGGTAGGCTGTCAATAGTAGATTGGACCTCACTGATTAGCTGTTCACTGGACAAGTACATTCATGCACTGAGCTGATTTCTGCAGGAAGCATAGAGCTCTGTTCCCACTGCAGTGGTCAGTCTTGGTATTACACACAAAGATCCCACTCACTTCAATGGGAATTCTACATGTAATACCAAGGCTTCCCACTGCAGTGGGAATGATGCTGTCCGCTTTCTACAGAAATCAGCTCAGTGCATGAGCACGTCGGCCAAGGGTGAACAGCTGATTGGTGGGAATCTACTATTGATGGTTTACCCTAAGCATAGACCATCAATAGTTTACGACTAGGCATCCCCTTTAATTGTGGTCACAAAACATCTCTGTGGCCGCCAATAAATAGATACTCCAACTGACGTCTCTCCTACGGACACTTAGACTGTAGTGCCTATATACAGTGATATGCAGAAGCTGCAGAAGACATATAGTCCAATGTTTTTAATTAGGCCCTATTGTAAAAATGATTGTCAGCCCAAAATACATGCATTTGAGTGAAACATTGCAAATTTGTTGATAACCTTTGAAGATTCATATATCTATTTGATCAATGCTAAAATCGTCCACTTCAATCCTAGGTAAAGAGCAGTTGGTAAGCCAAGGCACCCTTAACCTGCGTTGGTTGCATTTATCTGAAAATTAATTTTTGGGTTTAATTTAGTTTAATTAAAAAGAAAAAAAAAACATTAAAACTCTCCCTGAAAAAGTTCCGATGCCTCACGCCTCAGCAGCATCTTTCTGCATCCAGATTTGTTGCCTTATGAGGAATCTTTTAGTCGACACAGCAGTTTTATCACCTGTATCTCGGGAATAACCAAAGTCTCATTACAACATTCACTATCGACTCACTTATTGCCTCTAACGAACATATTACAGACCCTTTTTTTATCCAATAAAGGTTCAGGGCACGGGAAGCTGGGAGATATTTTATGGACCTGCTATGTTTTAATCTTGTGTAAATTGCAAGTTCAGTTTCTCAGCTGAAGAACCAGAAAAATTATTGTCAAGTTCAATAACGATGTACTTTCCATCTAGAAGGGAACTTTTTGCTAGTACTTAGCAGCCCTGACACTCTGTACTATATCATCTATCTCAGTGTTAAAAGGCATAAAGGAATTCACTTTATACAAAATACAATCCTCACCCAGGCGGCTTTCTAAATGACTAATGCGATCGTCATACCAGCTCGTTACTGCTGTAATGACACAGCACTATGACAATAGTTACCTCGCTCAGGACTGGACGCCAATTGTAATTCAATGTGTAGATGAGCACATCATTTGTAGTAAATCTAGCTGGGGTTTCTTCTTTAACTACCATACTTCTTTTGGTAGTAAATGTTCTGTTCTGCCTTTTGAGGAGCTGCAATACCAGACACAGCCTATGGATAAAAGTGGCGCTGTGTTGCTTGGGACAATTCTTTTTTTCAGTAAAACATTGT
The DNA here is from genome assembly GCF_035609145.1 of Eleutherodactylus coqui. Lineage (NCBI taxonomy): Eukaryota > Metazoa > Chordata > Amphibia > Anura > Eleutherodactylidae > Eleutherodactylus > Eleutherodactylus coqui. The sequence goes on along the minus strand of NC_089839.1, from coordinate 183,003,679 downwards.
ACCCGATACCCCAGGAAATATTTATACATTACTGCATAAATAAAATGGATTTTTCCAGGGTTTACAAGTTTTTGTTCCAATTTGTGTGGAAATATGTAACCAATATACAATATTAGCACATTGCCCCCCTGATGCATTATCACAGCCTTGGTTCGCATACGGTGACATCCCATGCGGAGGTTACATGACTTTTCCATGTGGTTATAACTCCCAAGATGCATATACTGCATAGTGTATATATCTTGGGAGTAAATAGGTATTATATGACTTTTATTCCTTTTTTCAGGGGGCAAACATCAATTCTACCACTGATTTTTGGGTTTATTTATGATGTTCAGTATGCGGTACAAATGTCATAACTTTTTTCTGTCACTCAGTATGATTTTGTCAATACTAAAATTATATATATATATTTTTGGGGTTTTCCACTTTTTTGTCTTTTTGAATTTCTCCCCTTTTTCTATGTCTTTGTATGGGAATTGAATCTTGAATCCTATGATTGCTCAGATGATACACTGCAATACTTGTTTACTGCAGTGTATTATCTCTAATCTTTGTAATTTCGAGCCATGGCAGATGCAGAGGACAATGTCAGGCATCCAGTTGCCATGGCCACCCATTGGTCACCCGCAATGGAATGACACAAGGCAGATGCAATAAATATATATTGTAAAGTAAAACCAATGACTGATAAGACAGGTTTTTTTTTTTTGCTTACTAAATCTACAGAGGTACAGAAGATTTCACAGACAAGATAATGAGACACCCAAACTGGACCAATCCCTCATGTGCATCACCCAACCCAAATAGGACAACCCCACTGTGGGACAATGTGGCCACTACACACATAGTATAACCAGCAACCTTTGTTCAGAGGAGCTGGAATAAATAGCAGAAGAAAGAAGCTGACTGACTGGCTGAACTGACAATCATCCTAGCCAGCTCAATAGCAAATCCAAACTAATAAAGTTACTGGCTGGCTGAACTATCAATCATGCCAGCCAGCCCAGTAGCTAAACAGCAGAAGGGATGAGTAATGCTTGATTGCCAAGGCCTAGTGAAACGTAGGTGCATGACGAGATCTAAGGCTGATGTTGTCACGTCCCTTCAGACTAATTTGGCCCTCCCAGCACAGTCGACGTCGTGCTGTCTGTCCTGCAATACACACACCTTCTATTGGTTGGGCTCTTATGGGGGCACTATAGGGAAATCTGAAATTGAACAATTACTGCCAAGTTTTCCTAATAGTTTACAATTGATCACAAGAAGCCCTGACATTGGAAATCCTTGAGACAAGCTTATTGCCAAATAACTACTCTAACAAGTAGAGATTGTCCAAAGCAGAGAACTCTTCAGAAGGTTGTTTAAGATAGGAAACAAAAGGTCTTCTATGAGAAATGAGTTCAATCTTTTCCATAGGCTGTATCAGGCAATAGGCAATATTGCTGATACACCCTGTTCAATCTGCTCAGACGAGTATGCAGTTACTCAAGAAGAGCGATGCTCGCTCGAGTAACTGCCATAACCGCGCGTGCTCGCTCATCTCTACACAAGACCACTGGGACCAGTGATTGCAGCAGTCACAAGGGTTATCTGGTAGTATACCACTAAAGTCATGCAAATAAAGCCCAGAAAACTGGAGTAGAAGGGAATCAAACCAGGGTGGGTATAATTTTAAAAAAAAATTACCACATTTCTAAATTTAGAAAAAAAATGAATATCTTGGTCAACCCCTTTAATATGACACCATATTGCCATGGGCCATACCACTACTTCTCTGTTGCTTTAATTTCATATAGAATCCATGATAAGTGAATAAAAGGCATTTTCCAACATATGTCAATATATCCGTTCCAACATTATGGATTTATTCACTTCTGGAAGCATGAATTCAAAGAGACATTATGGTTTCTACTGGAGGCTCCAAAAAGCTACAGAAGTAGCAAACATTAACTGGACATTTAACATGCTATGATAACTTAATTGCAATGTAATGCAATGCTGTAAATCGAGCTATCATGATTAACAATTGTTACATTTGTACACACAGAGTGCCTGTGGATCTCTAATGTGGGCCCAGAGTATGAAACCTCAAGTGCTGCGGTACTAGGCTGGTGCATCACATCACCTGTGCAATGCTATGGAAGTTCTGAAAACCTGACCTGTTGGGGAGTGGAGTGGTCATAAGGGCTGGAGTTTAGGAACACAAATTTCCCCTAAATAAGAATTCTAAGAGATTTCCTAAATAATTTTTAAAAGTTGACAACATTTCTGGCTAACAATTAAAGCTCCAACATTGACGTTCAGTCTTTCCTTTTAAATATTTTGTCATATGCTGGACTACAAGAAGTTGTGGACTTGTGGATACAGTGTTATTTCCTTAGAATTTAGTCTTTCAATGATATGAGTTGAAAAAAGCAAAAACATCCTATGTACTAGCCAGGATCTGCTCCTTCTTCTGCTCCAAGACATCTGCCAGCTTTCAACAGATTGTCCTCTGAGTCATTACATAAGATTACTAGTACAGGCTGTTAAGATCATGTGATATCCAGCTAATTTATATAATGCCTTGTTAAACTGTGGAATGCTATTAGGGTGCTTAGATATGTGAATAGAAGCTACACTATTAAGTCCTATTAAGCTTTTATTAATGGAGGCTAAGGCTAAGAGGGATAGGTACAGCGGGCCGGGATGGAAGAAATGTCGACCATGTTGGTAAACCAGCCTGTCTTACCACTATCTTGTACTTTATTATGATGATTACCCCTATGCACAACACATAATAATCAAAAATGTAAGACGTTTGCGATTGCTTGAAAAAAAAAAAATTATATATATATATATATATATATATATATATATATATATATATACACTACCGTTCAAAAGTTTGGGGTCACCCAAACAATTTTGTGCTTTCCATGAAAAGTCACACTTATTCACCACCATGCGTTGTGAAATGAATAGAAAATAGAGTCAAGACATTGACAAGGTTAGAAATAATGATTTGTATTTGAAATAACATTGTTTTTACATCAAACTTTGCTTTCGTCAAAGAATCCTCCTTTTGCAGCAATTACAGCATTGCACACCTTTGACATTCTAGCTGTTAATTTGTTGAGGTAAGCTTGTGAAATTGCACCCCACGCTTCTAGAAGCATCTCCCACAAGTTGGATTGGTTGGATGGGCACTTCTGGCGTACCATACGGTCAAGCTGCTCCCACAACAGCTCAATGGGGTTCAGATCTGGTGACTGCGCTGGCCACTCCATTACCGATAGAATACCAGCTGCCTGCTTCTGCTGTAAATAGTTCTTGCACAATTTGGAGGTGTGTTTAGGGTCATTGTCCTGTTGTACGATGAAATTGGTTCCAATCAAGCGCTGTCCACTGGGTATGGCATGGCGTTGCAAAATGGAGTGATAGCCTTCCTTATTCAGAATCCCTTTTACCCTGTACAAATCTCCCACCTTACCAGCACCAAAGCAACCCCAGACCATCACATTACCTCCACCATGCTTAACAGATGGCGTCAGGCATTCTTCCAGCATCTTTTCATTTGTTCTGCGTCTCACAAACGTTCTTCTTTGTGATCCAAACACCTCAAACTTGGATTCATCCGTCCACAACACTTTTTTCCAGTCTTCCTCTGTCCAATGTCTGTGTTCTTTTGCCCATCTTAATCTTTTTCTTTTATTAGCCAGTCTGGCTTTTTCTTTGCCACTCTGCCCTGAAGCCCAAAATCCCGCAGCCGCCTCTTCACTGTAGATGGTGACACTGGTGTTTTGCGGGTACTATTTAATGAAGATGCCAGTTGGGTACCTGTGAGGCGTCTGTTTCTCAAACTAGAGACTCTAATGTGCTTATCTTCTTGCTTAGTTGTGCAACGCGGCCTCCCACTTCTTTTTCTACTCTGGTTAGAGCCTGTTTGTGCTGTCCTCTGAAGGGAGTAGTACACACCGTTGTAGGAAATCTTCAATTTCTTAGCAATTTCTCGCATGGAATAGCCTTCATTTCTAAGAACAAGAATAGACTGTCAAGTTTCAGATGAAAGTTCTCTTTTTCTGGCCATTTTGAGCGTTTAATTGACCCCACAAATGTGATGCTCCAGAAACTCAATCTGCTCACAGGAAGGTCAGTTTTGTAGCTTCTGTAACGAGCTAGACTGTTTTCAGATGTGTGAACATGATTGCACAAGGGTTTTCTAATCATCAATTAGCCTTCTGAGACAATGAGCAAACACATTGTACCATTAGAACACTGGAGTGATAATTGCTGGAAATGGGCCTCTATTCACCTTTGTAGATTTTGCACAAAAAAACAGACATTTGCAGCTAGAATAGTCATTTACCACATTAGCAATGTATAGAGTGCATTTGCTTAAAGTTAGGACTAGTTTAAAGTTATCTTCATTGAAAAGTACAGTGCTTTTCCTTCAAAAATAAGGACATTTCAATGTGACCCCAAACTTTTGAACGGTAGTGTATATATATATATATAAATAATTTTTATCACACATTTCATGGATATCTCATCTCTTGTTAGAAGAGTTCCCTGATAGAAATTTGATCATGGCATTTCCTGCTCCTAGAGCCTCCAGCAATCAGCTGGACTCCATGGAGGCATGTGGAGGGATTGGGAAGAAAGTACGGTATTTAATTGCCCCTCAACACCACCACAGAAGAAATAAAGTATTACATAGTACTCATTGAAATCAATGGGCTGTTCGTGTAATACTGATTGACTGAGTCATCCAATACTAAAGATGGTCACTGTAGCCACTCTTTATAATGGCTAATTGATGAGAGTCCTGAACGGGAAGTCCTCTTTACTAGTTCAGTGTTTCCTAATATGGTAGTTAAAACAGACATAGCAGCGCTGACGCATACCACACTAGCATGTTAAATCCTCAAAGGGGTATTCTGGACACTAAACATTTTATTCAAGTTTTCACTCATCTAGTGGATGGGTGAAAACTGACAGATCACTGGTGGTCTACATGCTGGTACCCCCCACTGATTCAAAGAGTGGAGGGTCCTGTTTCTCATGTGCTCTTCTGCAGCTCCTGCAGTGAGGAGGAGATTGAATGGGGCGGCGGTTGTTCATGCACAGTGCCGATTGATTCTTTATCAATGGGACTGCTAGAAATAGCCAAGAACAAAGTGCTCGGCCATTTTTCTACAGCTCCATTGAAAGAATGAAGCTGCATTCTATGACATTGCTGCAGGTGGGAGAAGTCAGCCGGAAGTAAGGATTAATGGGGAAACAGAACCTCCTGTTCTTGGAATCAGTGTGGGTTCCAGCAGTTGAGCCCCAAACAATCTATTGTTTTTGTACCCATCCAGTGGATGGGTGAAATAAAAAACAAAATGTCCAGATTCTGGAACACCCCATTAAGGGTAGTTCGACTAGACTATTTGTGTACTACACCAACCAGTGGTAGCGATGGTCATGCTTTGCAAATATCATGGAAATGTTTGATGGTCTAAACAATTAAGATACTATTTCAAATGCTTGTTTGTTGAATACTACATTTGTGGGTTTTCTAAATCTCTATTCACATCTCTTCTTTTTTGCTTTTGTCAGAGGTATACATTGAGAGTATTCTCTGACCTACATATGAAACAAGCAAAATGGTGAATGCCACTGCACTATGCAAAAAGTGTAGCAGGCGTGTCACAATCACTAAGCCTTATGTGTAACATGGCTGATGCCAATCACGTTTAATGGACAATAAAACATGGTGCAAAAAGCTGTAAAGTGCCATCATGGTGCAACTTGTAACACCTGTATGTCTCCAAAGGAATCCTCTGACATACACTACTGTATAGGCATACTTCATCATAAAATAAGCTGTATATTTTTTCTGTGTCCCTCTGCATAAGAAAGCGTAACAGACTACAGTAAAAAACAAAAGTATGCACTGGTTAAACATATGCCAATAGGACACCCATTTGGTATACCCTTGGTACATGAAGGCCGAGAGATTTCCGGGTGCATACGCCAAGCATGAAGTAAAAAAAATGCTAACAGGCTATAAACCCTTTCAAAAAGGCATTTGTGAAGGAAGGTGGTTCTATAGAAAGGTATAATCAAAAAGTCTGATACAGCGCTATATTGAAATAACAATAGCTCACTTGAATAGGAAATCATGGATGCGCTACATGATGGGGTTGGCTCACAGACCTCTGGAGGCCCTGGAACATGGACTTCAATTTCTTGTTGTGGCCCCTGTAAGAGACAGAGATTAAACCCAATTGCAAAGTTGAAGAATAGCATATGAGAAGCAGAAATCCACTTTTCTGGTCTCCTTAAGTCCTGTGGGATTGCTGCTATGACTAAAGTAAGGAAATCGTACTCAAAGTGGCCTCCTTCTGTTGCGATACATGAATAGAGCCGTTGTTGGACTTGGGTTCATTCCAGGGACTCTCAATTCGGATCAGTACTTGAATCTCCTGCGGACGACGGTGGATGACTTCTTGGATGATCTGCCCCTATCATAGCAGAAGGAGGCCATTTCATATATGCTTCCTTTACTTCAGTCATAGCAGTGGTCCCACAGGACTTAGAGAGATGAGGAAAGTGCATTTCTGCTTCTCACATGTTACTCCTCATCTTTGCAATTGGGTTTTACTCTCTACCTCTTACAGGAGCCACAACAGAAGACTGAAATCCATGTTATGGTGTCCACAGAGGCCCATGCCCCATACCATCATGTAGCACATCCCTGCTTTTCTATTCAAGTCCACTATTGTTATTTCAATATAGGACACCAGTACTGAGATATAGTGCTGGATCCGTCTTTTTGACTACACCCTGTATAGTATGGCTAATCCAACCATTAAAGGGGTTGTCCCGCGCCGAAACAGGTTTTTTTTTTTTTCAATAGCCCCCCCGTTCGGCGCGAGACAAACCCGATGCATGTGTTGAAAAAAATAACGGATAGTACATACCCGAATCCCCGCGCTCCGGTGACTTCTTACTTACCTTGCGAAGATGGCCGTCGGGATCTTCACCCTCGGTGGACCGCAGGTCTTCTGTGCGGTCCTTTGCCGATTCCAGCCTCCTGATTGGCTGGAATCGGCACACGTGACGGGGCGGAGCTACGAGGAGCAGCTCTCCAGCACGAGCAGCCCCATTCAACACGGAGAAGACCGGACTGCGCAAGCGCGTCTAATCGGGCGATTAGACGCTGAAAATTAGGCGGCACCATGGAGACGGGGACGCTAGCAACGGAACAGGTAAGTGAATAACTTCTGTATGGCTCATAATTAATGCACAATGTACATTACAAAGTGCATTAATATTGCCATACAGAAGTGTATACCCCAACTTTGTTTCGCGGGACAACCCCTTTAACAATTTAAACTTAATGTTTAGTTTTCTAACATTAATGACCATTGATTTTGAGGGCATAAATCTAGATGGGTTGGGGTGTATCACCATTTCTATGATTCCAGCTAATCGTATAGCAATACTTTTGCAAATATTTTGAGAATTAGCAGATAGGTATAAATGAATTCAAAAGTGTAGAGTCTTTGTCTAGTTTCTACTATATTAGTTTCTCGTATAGAACTCGGCAACATTTTTCTTTTCTTAGATATTTGGAACACTTCTAAGAGTCATGGAAGGAGAAAATCTCCATATTTTTTTATAGAGCTCTGTTGGAAGTCCGTCTATTTCAGGAGCTTTGTTGTTTAGCGCAGAGGCCAATGCATCTTGCATTTCCTCCAGTGTAATAGGGGAAGCTACAGAAGCCCTTTGTTCATCACTTAATGTTTGCAAGGGAATAACTCTTAAATGGGCACTTGAAATGTCAATAGAAAAATTACAATTATCAGACATGCTAAACATTCCTTTTAGTTGCTTATTGCTGTATGGAAATTAGATTTGTGACCCAACAGTGCAGCATAAAATCCCATAATCAAGATTTTTGTGGATCAGTTTCAGTGTGAATTCACAATAGAATGGGTAAATCAAGTAATCCAAGTGACTTCCAACAAAGCCTGGTCATCGGTGCCAGACTAGTCGGGCCTGGATTTCCTGGATTTACCTTGTGGAGTTCCTCGTACAGTCATGTGGAGAGTATAGCAAGAATGGTGTGATCAGGGAAAGACATCCAGCAAATAAGGATCCTGGGGACATAAACAACTTGTTGACAAATTGGTTAGAGAAAGATGTCAAGAATCGTTATGCGCACTCAAGGAACTTGAAGCCGAAAACAAGGTGCTACTATTAACATATCTAAATGCACAACCTGTAAGTCTTTAGTATGGATGGGCTATAGCAGCACATAACGAGTTCGATTGCCATTGCTGTTCAAGATAGGTACCGGTAGTAGTAAATGGAAAATAAAGGAGTGGAGCACCCCCGATAGTGGATGAGTGTTGAGTACTATGGAGATTTTCGATTCTCTGGGGTGGGAGGAAAAAAATAGCGTAGCTAGTCCTTGTTATGGGACTTCAAATGCAGCCAACTTAAGTCAATGTCATACTCATAGAGGTGAATGTGTTAGAAATGCTAGTGTCAAAATAGAAAAATACTGGGAATAAGGCTCAACCTGATCGTATATTAAAGAAGTACAAGTCTGCAGAATTATTATCTGACTTCTTCATTTACTGATAGTACTATCATAGAAAGATATGTGTTGAGGCAATAATACCTGTTCTTCAGTATTGCTACGGACGTACGTCTAGTGTGGGTAGAAATAACCTTGACATACATTAGAGCAGGTAGAAGCCAATGGCTTTGAAATGCCTCTTTCTATGCTGTTTCTATCAAATTAAAAAGTCTGATAGTAATTCTGAGGATTTGTGCTTCTTAATACTCAAGCAGGTTGTGCCTCAAGCCCCATTTACTTGGGACGAATGTCAGGTAAAACGATGCCCGACACTCGTCTTCACACATACTCACTCCTGTGGGCTGCACAGGAGCGAGTATCACTGGCTCTCTGACAGAGCGGCCGGCCGGGGCAGCTGGAGGAAATTTCACTCCTCGCTCTCCCCCGCCCCTCTCCATTCACTTTACACAGCGGCCGTTCAGTACTGAACGGCTGCTGTTTACACTCATCGTTCATAATTTTAAGTTGCATAAAGTCCTGAACGGTGATCTTCAGTGTAAATAGAATCCGTTCAGTTTTGTACGGCCGCTGTGTTAAGTGAATGGAGAGGGGCAGGGGAGAGTGAGGAGAGAAATCTCCTCTAGCTGCCCCGATGCGAGCCAATGATACTCACTCCTGTGCAGCAGCAGCATGGAAGCATGTACATGTGGGGATGAGTGTCAGGCATCGTTCGCCTGGCACTCGTCCCGTGTAAATGGCACTTTATTCCCAGTATTTTTTTCATTTTGAGACTGCCTTTGCTGTCTAAGAGAAACAAGAAGATGAGACACCAGTGGGCAAAAGAGTGCAAAAATTAGATCTCTGAGCAGTGGAAAACATCACCTGGTCAGATGAATCCAGATTTCTGTTGCACTGTGCTGATGGGAGGTCAGAATTTGGCGCAAGCAAGATGACTGGATGAATCTTTTTTGTCAGGTGGCAACAGTTCAGGCTGCTGGAGGTGGAGATCACACTGTGGGTGCAATATTTTCACAGAAAGATTCTACTAGATGTAAAATCAATGTCACAATAAATTGTTGCAATTCTGAAGGCCAAAGGAGGTCCAATGCCCTACTAGATGATATCACTAATAAAGTAGTCATTCAGTGTATATGAGTTACTCCAAATTGTGAGCAGGATGATAGAGAAGCACAGATGGATGTCAAAAGCACAGGAGGGGCTCAAGACCGTGCTCTGTGCAGCCACATGCATGTCACAGGCAGAGTGCGAACTTCAGCTGAGTGGCAGGGATGAACAGTAATGATTGGCGGGCAATAGTCTTAATCACCATCTACAGATAACATAAAGTAGCCTGGAGGAGATTCAATGACTACTGCTCAATACACAAGCATGAGATTTGTGGTAGTCACTAGAGATGAGCGAACGTGTTCGTCCGAGCTTGATATTCGTGCGAATATTAGGGTGTTCGGGATGTTCGTTATTCGTAACGAACACCATGCGGTGTTCGGGTTACTTTCACTTCCTTCCCTGAGACGTTAGCGCGCTTTTCTGGCCAATTGAAAGACAGGGAAGGCATTACAACTTCCCCCTGTGTTGTTCCAGCCCTATACCACCCCCCTGCTGTGAGTGGCTGGGGTGATCAGGTGTCCGCCGAATATAAAAGTCGGCCCCTCCCGCGGCTCGCCTCAGATGCCGTGTGAGTTAGATGAGGGACAGTGCTGTTTGTACCGGAGCTGCTGTAGGGAAAGAATTAGTAGTTAGTGTAGGCTTCAAGACCCCCAAAGGTCCTTATTAGGGCCACTGATAGCTGTGTGTTGGCTGCTGTTAGCAGTGGCAATTATTTTTTTTCTCAAAATCGCCTCTGCAGAGCGTTGCACCTGGCATTAGGGACAGAAGTGCTGCATAGGCAGGGAGAGTGTTAGGAGTGAGTGTAGCCTTCAAGAACCTCAACGGTCCTTTCTAGGGCCATATTTAACCGTGTGCAGTACTGTGCTGGCTGCTGTTAGCTGTGCTGCATTTTTTCTTCTTCTCAAAATCGCCTCTGCAGAGCATTGCACCCTCCATTGATACTGCAGGGAAAGAATTGTGTAGGCAGGGCCACAACACAGTTATTATTCATTGAATATACGCAGTGCTGCCTTTTGGTGGAAAAAAACTGAAAATAATTGTATTTGTCCTGCCTCTGTCCGTCCTAAGGGCGGTGGACACGTGTCGGCTGCATGTGCAACGTTTAAAAATCAGACGCACCCAGCTACGTTTTACTCCTGGCTTCGCCATTTGCTTTCCTTAATTGGGAAAAAAATACCTGCTCTGCCAGAGTTAATAACTCTGCTACCCTCACGTTCTGTGCCACATTAGCAGGGCCACAGTACAGTTATTAAACTTCTCATGTTCATTGAATATACGCAGTGCTGCCTTTTGGTGGAAAAAAACTGAAAATAATTGTATTTGTCCTGCCTCTGTCCGTCCTAAGGGCGGTGGACACGTGTCGGCTGCATGTGCAACGTTTAAAAATCAGACGCACCCAGCTACGTTTTACTCCTGGCTTCGCCATTTGCTTTCCTTAATTGGGAAAAAAAATACCTGCTCTGCCAGAGTTAATAACTCTGCTACCCTCACGTTCTGTGCCACATTAGCAGGGCCACAGCACAGTTATTAAACTTCTCATGTTCATTGAATATACGCAGTGCTGCCTTTTGGTGGAAAAAAACTGAAAATAATTGTATTTGTCCTGCCTCTGTCCGTCCTAAGGGCGGTGGACACGTGTCGGCTGCGTGTGCAACGTTTAAAAATCAGACGCACCCAGCTACGTTTTACTCCTGGCTTCGCCATTTGCTTTCCTTAATTGGGAAAAAAAATACCTGCTCTGCCAGAGTTAATAACTCTGCTACCCTCACGTTCTGTGACACATTGCAGGGACACAGCACAGTTATTAAACTTCTCATGTTCATTGAATATACGCAGTGCTGCCTTTTGGTGGAAAAAAACTGAAAATAATTGTATTTGTCCTGCCTCTGTCCGTCCTAAGGGCGGTGGACACGTGTCGGCTGCGTGTGCAACGTTTAAAAATCAGACGCACCCAGCTACGTTTTACTCCTGGCTTCGCCATTTGCTTTCCTTAATTGGGAAAAAAAATACCTGCTCTGCCAGAGTTAATAACTCTGCTACCCTCACGTTCTGTGCCACATTAGCAGGGCCACAGCACAGTTATTAAACTTCTCATGTTCATTGAATATACGCAGTGCTGCCTTTTGGTGGAAAAAAACTGAAAATAATTGTATTTGTCCTGCCTCTGTCCGTCCTAAGGGCGGTGGACACGTGTCGGCTGCGTGTGCAACGTTTAAAAATCAGACGCACCCAGCTACGTTTTACTCCTGGCTTCGCCATTTGCTTTCCTTAATTGGGAAAAAAAATACCTGTTCTGCCACAGTTAATAACTCTGCTACCCTCACGTTCTGTGACACATTAGCAGGGACACAGCACAGTTATTAAACTTAGATTATTCATTCACTAGAGGCAGTGGGGCCTTTCGTTTTCAAAAAAGGGAAAAAATTATATTTGGCTGCAGTCTTGCGCCAATTTATTTCCTGCCTGTGAAATCAAATCACTGGTAATACAGCATGCTGAGGGGTAGGGGTAGGCCTAGAGGACGTGGACGCGGCCGAGGACGCGGAGGGCCAAGTCAGGGTGTGGGCACAGGCCGAGCTCCTGATCCAGGTGTGTCGCAGCCGACTGCTGCGCGATTAGGAGAGAGGCACGTTTCTGGCGTCCCCACATTCATCGCCCAATTAATGGGTCCACGCGGGAGACGGTTATTAGAAAATGAGCAGTGTGAGCAGGTCCTGTCCTGGATGGCAGAAAGTGCTTTGAGCAACCTATCGTCAACACGCAGTTCTGCGTCGTCCACTGCTGCAAATCCGAATCTTCTGTCTGCTGCTCCTCCTTCCTCCCAGCCTCCTCACTCCACTACAATGACACCTGCTCAGGAGCGGGAACACTCCCAGGAACTGTTCTCGGGCCCCTGCTTAGATTGGGCAGCAGCGGTTCCTCTCCCACCAGAGGAGTTTATCGTCACTGATGCCCAACCATTCGAAAGTTCCCGGGGTCCGAGGGAAGAGGCTGGGGACTTCCGCCAACTGTCTCAACAACTTTCTGTGGGTGAGGAGGACGATGACGATCAGACACAGTTGTCTTGCAGTGAGGTAGTAGTAAGGGCAGTAAGTCCGAGGGAGCAGCGCACAGAGGATTCGGAGGAAGAGCAGCAGGACGATGAGGTGACTGACCCCACCTGGTGTGCAACGCTTACTCAGGAGGACAGGTCTTCAGAGGGGGAGTCAAGGGCATCAGCAGGGCAGGTTGCAAGAGGCAGTGCGGTGGCCAGGGGTAGAGGCAGGGCCAGACCGAATAATCCACCAACTGTTTCCCAAAGCGCCCCCTCGCGCCATGCCACCCTGCAGAGGCCGAGGTGCTCTAAGGTCTGGCAGTTTTTCACAGAGACGCCTGACGACCGACGAACAGTGGTGTGCAACCATTGTCGCGCAAAGCTCAGCCGGGGAGCCAACACCAACAGCCTCACCACCACCACCATGCGCAGACATATGATGGCCAAGCACTACACAAGGTGGGACGAAGGCCGTTCAGCGCCTCCGGTTTGCACCCCTGCCTCTCCCCCTGTGCCCCAACCTGCCACTGAGATGCAACCCCCCTCTCAGGACACAGGCACTACCGCCTCATGGCCTGCACCCACACCCTCATCTCCGCTGTCCTCGGCCCCATCCAGCAGTGTAGTTCAGCGCACCGTCCAGCCGTCGCTTGCGCAACTGTTGAAGCGCAAGCGCAAGTACGCCGCCACGCACCCGCACGCTCAAACGTTAACCGTCCGCATAGCAAAATTCATCAGCCTTGAGATGCTGCCGTATAGGGTTGTGGAAACGGAGTCCTTCAAAAGTATCATGGAGGCGGCGGCCCCGCGCTACTCAGTTCCCAGTCGCCACTACTTTTCCCGATGTGCCGTCCCAGCCCTGCACGACCACGTCTCCCGCAACATTGTACGCGCCCTCACCAACGCGGTTACTGCCACGGTCCACTTAACAACGGACACGTGGACAAGCACAGGCGGGCAGGGCCACTACATCTCCCTGACGGCACATTGGGTGAATTTAGTGGAGGCTGGGACAGAGTCAGAGCCTGGGACCGCTCACGTCCTACCCACCCCCAGAATTGCGGGCCCCAGCTCGGTGGTGGTATCTGCGGAGGTGTATGCTTCCTCCACTAAAGCACCCTCCTCCTCCTCCTCCTCCTCTGTCTCGCAATCAAGATGTGTTAGCAGCAGCATGTCGCCAGCAGTCGGTGTCGCGCGGTGTGGCAGCACAGCGATGGGCAAGCGTCAGCAGGCCGTGCTGAAACTACTCAGCTTAGGCGATAAGAGGCACATGGCCCACGAACTGCTGCAGGGTCTGACACAGCAGACCGACCGCTGGCTTGCGCCGCTGAGCCTCCAACCGGGCATGGTCGTGTGTGACAACGGCCGTAACCTGGTGGCGGCTCTGCAGCTCGGCTGCCTCACGCACGTGCCATGCCTGGCCCACGTCTTTAATTTGGTGGTTCAGCGCTTTCTGAAAAGCTACCCACGCTTGTCAGACCTGCTCGTAAAGGCGCGCCGGCTCTGCGCACATTTCCGCAAGTCCCACACGGATGCTGCCACCCTGCGCACCCTGCAACATCACTTTAAGCTGCCAGTGCACCGACTGCTGTGCGACGTGCCCACACGGTGGAACTCTACGCTCCACATGTTGGCCAGGCTCTATGAACAACGTAGAGCTATAGTCGAATACCAACTCCAACATGGGCGGCGCAGTGGGAGTCAGCCTCCTCAATTCCTTTCAGAAGAGTGGGCCTGGTTGGCAGACATCTGCCATGTCCTTGGTAATTTTGAGGAGTCTACCCAGGTGGTGAGCGGCGATGCTACAATCATTAGCGTCACCATTCCTCTGCTATGCATCTTGAGAAATTCCCTGCAAACCATAAAGGCAGCTGCTTTGCGCTCGGAAACGGGGGCGGGGGAAGACAGTATGCCGCTGGATAGTCAGGGCACCCTCCTGTCTATTTCTCAGCGCGTACAGGAGGAGGAGGAGGAGCATGAGGAAGATGAGGAGGAGGGGGAAGAGACAGCTTGGCCCGCTGCTGACGGTACACCGGCTGATTGCCTGTCATCCTTTCAGCGTGTATGGCCTGAGGAGGAGGAGGAGGAGGATCCTGAAAGTGATCTTCCTAGTGAAGACAGCCATGTGTTGCGTACAGGTACCCTGGCACACATGGCTGACTTCATGTTAGGATGCCTTTCTCGTGACCCTCGCGTTGCACGCATTCTGGCCACAACGGATTACTGGGTGTACACACTGCTCGACCCACGCTATAAGGAGAACCTGCCCACTCTCATTCCCGAAGAGGAAAGGGGTTCGAGAGTGTTGCTATACCACAGGACCCTTGCGGACAAGCTGATGGTAAAATTCCCAGCCGACAGCGCTAGTGGCCGAAGGCGCAGTACCGAGGGCAAGGTAGCAGGGGAGGTGCGGAGATCGAGCAGCATGTACATCCCAGGCAGTGCAACAGTATTTAAGGGCCTGGCCAGCTTTATGGCTCCCCACCAAGACTGTGTCACCGCTCCCCAGTCAAGGCTGAGTCGGCGGGAGCACTGTAAAAGGATGGTGAGGGAGTATGTAGCCGATCGCACGACCATCCTCGGTGACGCCTCTGCCCCCTACAACTACTGGGTGTCGAAGCTGGACACGTGGCCTGAACTCGCGCTGTATGCCCTGGAGGTGCTTGCTTGTCCTGCGGCTAGCGTCTTGTCGGAGAGGGTGTTTAGTGCGGCTGGGGGAATCATCACAGATAAGCGTAGCCGCTTGTCAACCGACAGTGCCGACAGGCTAACACTCATCAAGATGAACAAAGGCTGGATTTCCCCAGACTTCTGTTCTCCACCAGCGGACAGCAGCGATACGTAAGCAATACGTAGGCTGCACCCGCGGATGGAAGCTACGTTCTCTCTCACCATCCAAAACGGGGACATTTCTGCTTCATCAATCTGTGTCTAATATTCCTCCTCCTCCTCCTGCTCCTCCTCCTGAAACCTCACGTAATCACGCTGAACGGGCAATTATTCTTAGGGCCACAAGGCTCACTCAAATAATTTTTCTGACCAATTTTTATAAGTTTCAATGCGCTTAAAAGCGTTGGAACTGTAACTTGAACCAATTTTTCGTTACACTGGGCTGCCTCCAGGCCTAGTTACCACTTAAGCCACATTAACCAAAGCGATTAATGGGTTTCACCTGCCCTCTTGGCTGGCCATGGCCAATTTTTGGGATGTACATTAGTACTGTTGATACATCAATTTTTGTGGGACCTCGCCTACAGTGTATTCAAATTAATTTTTAGCCCACCTGCATTCCAGCTGACATTACCTCAGCTGTGTTGGGCAATGCAATGGGATATTTCTATGTACCTCCGGTGGCTTCCTGGCACCCACCCAGGCAGTGGGTCCACAGGGAGTTTAACCTACATGTGTCCACTTCTAAAGAACCCCAGTCAGACTGGGGCATGCAGTGTGGGCCGAAGCCCACCTGTATTACGCACGACATTACTACCTCAGCTGTGTTGGGCAATGCAATGGGATATTTTTGTGTACCGCCGGTGGGTTCCAGGGAGCCACCCATGCTGTAGGTGCACACGGAGTGTAACCTACATGTGTCCACTTGTAAAGAACCCCAGTCTGACTGGGGCATGCAGTGTGGGCCGAAGCCCACCTGTATTACGCACGACATTACTACCTCAGCTGTGTTGGGCAATGCAATGGGATATTTCTATGTACCGCCGGTGGCTTCCTGGCACCCACCCAGGCAGTGGGTCCACAGGGAATTATAAATGCATCTGTTTCCACTTGTAAAGAACCCCAGTCTGACTGGGGCATGCAGTGTGGGCCGAAGCCCACCTGTATTACGCACGACATTACTACCTCAGCTGTGTTGGGCAATGCAATGGGATATTTCTATGTACCGCCGGTGGCTTCCTGGCACCCACCCAGGCAGTGGGTCCACAGGGAGTTTAACCTACATGTGTCCACTTCTAAAGAACCCCAGTCAGACTGGGGCATGCAGTGTGGGCCGAAGCCCACCTGTATTACGCACGACATTACTACCTCAGCTGTGTTGGGCAATGCAATGGGATATTTTTGTGTACCGCCGGTGGGTTCCAGGGAGCCACCCATGCTGTCGGTCGACAGGGACTTCACAATAGGGAGTTGTACCTGCCTGTGTCTATGAATTAAAAAGCCCGGTCTAACTGGGGCATGCAGACACCTTGACAGAATGAATAGTGTGTGGCACATAGGTTCCCCATTGCTATGCCCACGTGTGCAGCTCCTGATGGCGGTGGCACAGGATTCTATTTCTCATTGCTTCTGTACAGCATTGTGGGCTATCGCCCCGCCCCTTTTAAAGAGGGTCGCTACCTAGCCGTGCCAACCCTGTGCAGTGTGTGCCTGCGGTCCCTCGTCATGGCAGACGCACTTCTAAATAGACATGAGGGTGGTGTGGCATGAGGGCAGCTGAAGGCTGCGCAGGGACACTTTGGTGTGCACTGTGGGGGGGAGGGGGGGCGGTTGGGCAGCATGTAACCCAGTAGAAGTTGCAGTGGAGTGTCATGCAGGCGGTGATTGTGCTTTGTTGGAGGTAGTGTGGTGCTTAGCAAAGGTATGCCATGCTAATGATGGCTTTTCAGAAGTAAAAGTTGATGGGAGGGGGGGGGGGCCCACTCTTGCCGGTATTCTGGCTTTATAGTGGGACCTGTGAACTTGAGATGCAGCCCAACATGTAGCCCCTCGCCTGCCCTATCCGTTGCTGTGTCGTTCCCATCACTTTCTTGAATTGCCCAGATTTTCACACATGAAAACCTTAGCGAGCATCGGCGAAATACAAAAATGCTCTGGTCGCCCATTGACTTCAATGGGGTTCGTTATTCGAAACGAACCCTCGAACATCGCGGGAAGTTCGTTTCGAATAACGAACACCCGAACATTTTGGTGTTCGCTCATCTCTAGTAGTCACCAATCACATTCCTTGACTGTGATGAGGCCCAGGCATATTCTGTTCATAAACGTTTTATTGAGTTTTCTGTAACTAAATAGACTGTTTATGATTAAAATGAATAGGTGCATAAAAGAGTACAAGAGCTTCAACAAAAGGGGATCATTGTTAGTTTAACTGGAATACGCTCATGAAGATATTGAAATTTCAGTAAGCAGAAAAGAGAGGAAGATCCACTCACTATTCCCAATAACAAATTAACAGTTGCAATAAACCCCCAAAGAACGTAAACATAAAACGAGACATAGACTGACACATGAGGAATGGAGAAAGAATAAAAAACTGAAGAAAAGGGGGAAACAGTGAAAATGGTAATAGGGTAAGGTACAGTCCCCTGGTGCAAGCATTAAAGGGGTTGTCCCGCGCCGAAACGGGGTTTTTTTTTTTTCAACCCCCCCCCGTTCGGCGCGAGACAACCCCGATGCAGGGGTTAAAAAAGATCACCGGACAGCGCTTACCTGAATCCCCGCGCTCCGGTGACTTCTTACTTACCCGGTGAAGATGGCCGCCGGCATCTTCTCCCTCCGTGGACCGCAGGGCTTCTGTGCGGTCCATTGCCGATTCCAGCCTCCTGATTGGCTGGAATCGGCACGTGATGGGGCGGAGCTACACGGAGCTACACGGAGCCCCATTGAGAAGATAAGAAGACCCGGACTGCGCAAGCACGTCTAATTTGGCCATTAGACGGCGAAAATTAGACGGCAACCATGGAGACGAGGACGCCAGCAACGGAGCAGGTAAGTGAAAAACTTTTTATAACTTCTGTATGGCTCATAATTAATGCACAATGTACATTACAAAGTGCATTAATATGGCCATACAGAAGTGTATATACCCACTTGCTGCCGCTGGACAACCCCTTTAAGTCATTACTGACTCCTAGAATAATGCCACATTGTGACGTTTTCTTGGTAGACTGCTTTTGCAGGGTGATTTGCTATCACCTTCCCCAGTCCCCTTTAACTCCCGAGCAAGCAGGGGACTCATTTTACCAACTGCAGAAGAATGGAAGGCTGAGTCAACCTTCAGCCAGCTTCCTGAACCAGGCAGGGATTGAACCCAAAACCTTTAGGTCATGAGCAGGAGTCTAGGATTGCATTTCTGCTGTCTTAACAGTCTGCGCCACACAAGGGGAAAATAGCCTCAAATAGATTACCAAGACCATAGATAAAGGTAAAAAGCTAAAGAGGACCTGATTATGGTGAGGGAGAAGACTAGGCATAAGAGGATTGACCAGTGATCACCTGTGGGTTATGAGCTCAGGCAGCAAGGTTCCATATGCGCATGGTGAAGGAATATTGGTACCACGAAGACCAAGTTTTAACAAAGAGTGCCTCCCAGTTTGTGAGGATAGCCTCCAGTTGCTCATTGACCATTATCCAAGACAATGTCACCAAATTGATACTGACAGACATTTTACTCCAAGAGTATGCAATTGCTACTCTGGTTACTAGAAAACATAATGATTAGGTATGAGCGAGTATATTCGCTAAAGCACTACTTGCTCGAGTAATGTGCCTTAGCCGAGTATCTTCCTGCTCGTCCCTGAAGATTCGGGGGCCGCCGCGAGGTGGGGAGCTGCGGGGGAGAGCGAGCAGGAATGGAGGGGAGATCTCTCTCTCCCTCTCTCCCGCCCGCTCTCCCCAGCTCCCCGCTGCATCTCACCTGTCAGCCGCGGCGGCTCCCGAATCTTCAGGGACGAGCAGGGAGATACTCGGCTAAAGCACATTACTTGGGCAAGTAGTGCCTTAGCGAGTATACTCGCTCATCCCTAATAATGACACCAATGTAAAAGTATATCTACAACCACTTTTTCCCTACATTTATTCCATCTTAGGCCCCCTGTCCACGGGCGTGATTCCACCCACGGTAAATCACCAGCGAATCACGCTGTCTGAAGCTTTCCATAGCATTGCTATGGAAAGTGCCGACCCCCTGTCCACGAGCGGAGAATCATTGCGATTCTCCGCTCGCGGCCAGCAATTCACAGCATGCTGCGAATTGCCGCGATTCTCTGCGGTCAGCCTATCTATCAGATAGGCCGACAGCGGAGATCCGTCTGCCAGCTCCTGCTCCCTGGCGGTGACTCCCGCGGGATACCGCAACGCCCATGGACAGGGGGCCTAAAAGTATGTTGTGGAACTTCCGGTATCTGCCTCCAATGGAAACCCTTCAAGGGGGATTTTTGCATACTAATATTAGTGATAGAAAAGATTAATGAGTAGACCTATAAAATTCCACCGTACGTGGAGAAAGGAACCCTGTTAAAGGCACATTCTGCTTGATATTGTATTACTCAGAAACCTACAAGATTGACAGATGACAATTTAAATGAAAAATTATATGTAATTCCCCTTTAAATACTGGTTTATTTTCAATACTTTCCCCAGAACAGTAATATAAAGTAGATCCTAATGGAAGCTGATGTTTCTGAGAAGCTGGGGAGTCACAAGGTGAAGATTACTTGGTTAAAGTTGGGTTATACATGACCATGATAGCTATCCATAACGCAATAGCTTTTTGTTCATACGGTACATGGAAAAACAAGAATACACAAGTCATCAGTGGTTGAAAATATAATATTATCAATGCCATGATATCTTCAGTGTCAATATGGAAAGCAAGACATTACATCAAATGCTAAACTGGAGACAGCTGCCTGCATGTGGCTGATTATAATGGCCTGTTACAAAACTATGGAGGAGGGGGAGCTTGATTAATACTAGTAATTCCTCAACCGATCTCCCAAATATAGTCTTTAATTCTTATTTTTTATTATCTCATAATGAGTGCTATCATTTCAAGGACATGTCAGTTCTGGGAACGTCTATCACATTCAAATAAATGTATCTTAGCTTTTGCCCTTGTTAGATACATTTATAGGTAGATGATGCGATATAACAGTATCTACAATGGAACCAAGTTTTACTTTCAGGAAATCAAAAAATACTAATATTTAAAGGGAACCTTTTTGGGGACATTTTTTACCACTTATAGGGATGTTCTGAACTTTTTTAAACTGATGAATTGTCCTCTGGATAGGTTATCAATAGTTGATGGACATGAGTCCGCCACTCAGGACCCTTGTCCATCAACTGATCATCTGGCCCACTGTCAAGAGCAGCAGGCCAGATGTTGTCATCAGCGGTAAGCAAAGAAAGAATTCACATACAGTCCTGACCAGCAGAGAAGCAGGAAGTGGAAGAGCATCATGTAGAGATGAGCGAGCACCAAAATGCTCGGGTGCTCGTTACTCGGGACCAAATTTTCGCTATGCTTGAGGGTTCGTTTCGAGTAACGAACCCCATTGAAGTCAATGGGCGACTCGAGCATTTTTGTATATCGCCGATGCTCGCTAAGGTTTCCATTTGTGAAAATCTGGGCAATTCAAGAAAGTGATGGGAACGACACAGCAACGGATAGGGCAGGCGAGGGGCTACATGTTGGGCTGCATCTCAAGTTCCCAGGTCCCACTATTAAGCCACAATGGCGGCAAGAGTGCCCCCCCCCCCCTCCCAACAACTTTTACTTCTGAAAAGCCCTCATTAGCAATGCATACCTTAGCTAAGCACCACACTACCTCCAACAAAGCACAATCACTGCCTGCATGACACTCCGCTGCTACTTCTCCTGGGTTACATGCTGCCCAACCCCCCCCCCCCCCCGCACCACGCAGTGTCCACAGCGCACACCAAAGTGTCCCTGCGCAGCCTTCAGCTGCACTCATGCCACACCACCCTCATGTTTATTTATAAGTGCGTCTGCCATGAGGAGGAACCGCAGGCACACACTGCACGGGGTTGGCACGGCTAGGCAGCGACCCTCTTTAAAAGGGGCGGGGCGATAGCCCACAATGCTGTACAGAAGCAATGAGAAATATAATCCTGTGCCACCGCCATCAGGAGCTGCACACGTGGGCATAGTAATGGGGAACCTATGTGCCACACACTATTCATTCTGTCAAGGTGTCTGCATGCCCCAGTCAGACCGCGTTTTTTTAAAAATAGTCACAGGCAGGTACAACTCCGCAATGGGTGGCTCCCTGGAACCCACCGGCTGTCCATAAATGTATCCCATTGCAGTGCCCATCACAGCTGAGGTAACGTCCGATTAAATGCAGGTGGGCTTCGGCCCACACTGCATGCCCCAGTCAGACTGGGGTTCTTTAGAAGTGAACACATGCAGTTACAACTCCCTGTGGACCCACAGCATGGGTGACTCCCTGGAACCCACCGGCTGTACATAAATGTATCCCATTGCAGTGCCCATCACAGCTGAGGTAATGTCATGTTTAATGCAGGTGGGCTTCGGCCCACACTGCATGCCCCAGTCAGACTGGGGTTCTTTAGAAGTAGACACATGCAGTTGCAACTCCCTGTGGACCCACAGCATGGGTGGCTCCCTGGAACCCACCGGCTGTACATAAATGTATCCCATTGCAGTGCCCATCACAGCTGAGGTAACGTCCGATTAAATGCAGGTGGGCTTCGGCCTACACTGCATGCCCCAGTCAGACTGGGGTTCTTTAGAAGTGGACACATGCAGTTACAACTCCCTGTGGACCGACAGCATGGGTGGGTCTCAGGAAGCCACCGGCGGTACATAAATATATCCCATTGCAGTGCCCAGCACAGCTGATGTAACGTCAGCTTTAATGCAGGTGGGCAAAAAATTAATTGGATTACACTGTAGTAGTTTCTACTGTAGCAGTCTCTTTCACATTTCACATTTCAGTAGTTGCAGTATAGACAAGGCCCCAGTTACATTTATGTAGCAAAAGTGTAGGCCAATCCCACACACCTTGCTGTACCATGAGTGCAGGCGAAGCCCTTAAAAAATACTAGGATTACACTGCAGGCGAGGGCCCAAAAAAATTGGTGTACCAATAGTACTAATGTACGTCAGAAAAATTGCCCATGCCCAACCAAGAGGGCAGGTGAAACCCATTAATCGCTTTGGTTAATGTGGCTTAATTTGTAACTAGGCCTGGAGGCAGCCCAGTTCAAATAAAAATTGATTCAGGTGCAAGTTTCAATGCTTTAATGAGCATTGAAACGTATAAAAATTGTTTACAAAAATTATATGACTGAGCCTTGTGGGCCTAAGAAAAATTGCCCGTTCGGCGTGATTACGTCAGGTTTCAGGAGGAGGAGCAGGAGGATGAATATTATACACAGATTGATGAAGTTAAAAGGTCCACGTTTTTGATGGTGATAGAGAACAATGCTTCCATCCACGGGTGCAGCCTACGTATTGTTTAGGTATCGCTGCTGTCCGCTGGTGGAGATGAGAAGTCTGGGGAAATCCAGGCTTTGTTCATCTTGATGAGCGTAAGCCTGTCGGCACTGTCGGTTGACAGGCGGGTACGCTTATCTGTGATGATTCCCCCAGCCGCACTAAACACCCTCTCTGACAAGACGCTAGCCGCAGGACAAGAAGCACCTCCAGGGCACACAGCATGAGTTCAGGCCACGTGTCCAGCTTTGACACCCAGTAGTTGTAGGGGGCAGAGGCGTCACGGAGGACGGTCGTGCGATCGACTACGTTATCCCTCACCATCCTTTTACAGTGCTCCCGCCGACTCAGCCTTGACTGGGGAGCGGTGACACAGTCTTGCTGGGGAGCCAGAAAGCTGTCAAAGGCCTTAGAGAGTGTTCCACTGCCTGTGCTGTACATGCTGCCTGATCTCTGCGCCTCCCCTGCTACCTGGCCCTCGGAACTGCGCCTTCGGCCGCTAGCGCTGTCGGATGGGAGTTTTAGCATCAGTTTGTCTGCCAGGGTCCTGTGGTATAGCATCACTCTCGAACCCCTTTCCTCTTCGGGTATGAGAGTGGAAAGGTTCTCCTTATACCGTGGGTCGAGCAGTGTGTACACCCAGTAATCCATAGTGGCCAGAATGCGTGTAACGCGAGGGTCACGAGAAAGGCATCCTAACATGAAGTCAGCCATGTGTGCCAGGGTACCTGTACGCAACACATGGTTGTCCTCACTAGGAAGATCACTTTCAGGATCCTCCTCCTCCTCCTCAGCCCATACACGCTGAAAGGATGACAGGCAAGCAGCATGGGAACCCTCAGCAGTGGGCCAAGCTGTCTCTTCCCCCTCCTCCTCATCCTCATCATGCTCCTCCTCCTCCTCCTCCTCAACGCGCTGAGATATAGACAGGAGGGTGCTCTGACTATCCAGCGACATACTGTCTTCCCCCGCCTCCGTTTCCGAGCGCAAAGCATCTGCCTTTATGCTTTGCAGGGAACTTCTCAAGAGGCATAGCAGAGGAATGGTGACGCTAATGATTGCAGCATCGCCGCTCACCATCTGGGTAGACTCCTCAAAGTTTCCAAGGACCTGGCAGATGTCTGCCAACCAGGCCCACTCTTCTGTAAAGAATTTAGGAGGCTGACTCCCACTGCGCCTCCCATGTTGGAGTTGGTATTCCACTATAGCTCTACGCTGCTCATAGAGCCTGGCCAACATGTGGAGCGTAGAGTTCCACCGTGTGGGCACGTCGCACAGCAGTCGGTGCACTGGCAGATGAAACCGATGTTGGAGGGTGTGCAGGGTGGCAGCGTCCGTGTGGGACTTGCGCAGAGCCGGCGCACCTTTCCGAGCAGGTCTGCCAAACGTGGGTAGCTTTTCAGAAAGCGCTGAACCACCAAATTAAAGACGTGGGCCAGGCATGGCACGTGCGTGAGGCTGCCGAGCTGCAGAGCCGCCACCAGGTTACGCCCGTTGTCACACACGACCATGCCCGGTTGGAGGCTCAGCGGCGCAAGCCAGAGGTCGGTCTGTTCTGTCAGACCCTGCAGCAGTTCGTGGGCCGTGTGCCTCTTCTCTCCTAAGCTGAGTAGTTTCAGCACGGCCTGCTGACGCTTGCCCACCGCTGTGCTGCCACGACGCGCGACACCGACTGCTGGCGACGTGCTGCTGCTGACACATCTTGATTGCGAGACAGAGGTTGCGTTGGAGGAGGAGGAGGAGGGTGGTTGAGTGGAGGAAGCATACACCGCCGCAGATACCACCACCGAGCTGGGGCCCGCAATTCTGGGGGTGGGTAGGACGTGAGCGGTCCCAGGCTCTGACTCTGTCCCAGCCTCCCCTAAATTCACCCAATGTGCCGTCAGGGAGATATAGTGGCCCTGCCCGCCTGTGCTTGTCCACGTGTCCGTTGATAAGTTGACCTTGGCAGTAGCCACGTTGGTGAGGGCGCGTACAATGTTGCGGGAGACGTGGTCGTGTAGGGCTGGGACGGCACATCGGGAAAAGTAGTGGCGACTGGGAACCGAGTAGCGCGGGGCTGCCGCCGCCATCATACCTTTGAAAGCCTCCGTTTCCACAACCCTATACGGCAGCATCTCCAGGCTGATAAATTTGGCTATGTGCACGTTTAACGCTTGAGCGTGCGGGTGCGTGGCGGCGTACTTGCGCTTGCGCTCCAACACTTGCGCTAGCAACGGCTGGACGGTGCGCTGAGAGACATTGGTGGATGGGGCCGAGCACAGCGGTGGTGAGGGTGTGGGTGCAGGCCAGGAGACGGTAGTGCCTGTGTCCTCAGAGGGGGGTTGGATCTCAGTGACAGGTTGGGGCACAGGGGGAGAGGCAGCGGTGCAAACCGGAGGCGGTGAACGGCCTTCGTCCCACCTTGTGGGGTGCTTGGCCATCATATGTCTGCGCATGCTGGTGGTGGTGAGGCTGGTGGTGGTGGCTCCCCGGCTGATCTTGGCGCGACAAAGGTTGCACACCACTGTTCGTCGGTCGTCTGCACTCTCAGTGAAAAACTGCCAGACCTTTGAGCACCTCGGCCTCTGCAGGGTGGCATGGCGCGAGGGGGCGCTTTGGGAAACAGTTGGTGGATTATTCGGTCTGGCCCTGCCTCTACCCCTGGCCACCGCACTGCCTCTTCCAACCTGCCCTGCTGCTGCACTTGCCTCCCCCTCTGAAGACCTGTCCTCAGTAGGCGTAGCAAACCAGGTGGGGTCAGTCACCTCATCGTCCTGCTGCTCTTCCTCCGAATCCTCTGTGCGCTCCTCCCTCGGACTTACTCCAATTACTACTACCTGAGTGATAGACAACTGTGTCTCATCGTCATCGTCCTCCTCACCCACTGAAAGCTCTTGAGACAGTTGCCGGAAGTCCCCAGCCTCATCCCCTGGACCCCGGGAACTTTCCAAAGGTTGGGCATCGGTCACGACAAACTCCTCCAGTGGGAGAGGATTCGGAACCATTGCTGCCCATTCTGGGCAGGGGCCCGAGAACAGTTCCTGGGAGTCTGCCTGCTCCTCAGAATGTGTCATTGTAATGGAGTGAGGAGGCTGGGAGGAAGGAGCAGCAGCAGCCAGAGGATTCAGAGTTGCAGCAGTGGACGGCGCAGAATTCTGGGTGGTCGATAGATTGCTGGATGCACTTTCTGCCATCCACGACAGGACCTGCTCACACTGCTCATTTTCTAATAAAGGTCTACCGCGTGGACCCATTAATTGATACAGCAGACAGATACTGTAGGCAGCGTATAATATTATGTATACTCTTTCCCTCTGGCGGGATGACGGCGATCATGTAACAGAGACAGCAGATCCAGGAAACAATTTTGCGCAAGGCTGCTGTAACGCTTAGCTACGTATTAATTAGGACTACTACCCCCAGCAGATAGATACTGTAGGCAGCGTATAATATTATGTATACTGTTTCCCTCTGGCGGGATGACGGCGCTGATGTAACAGAGACAGCAGATCCAGGAAACAATTTTGCGCAAGCCTGCTGTAACGCTTAGCTGCGTATTAATTAGGACTACTACCCCCAGCAGATAGATACTGTAGGCAGCGTATAATATTATGTATACTCTTTCCCTCTGGCGGGATGACGGCGATCATGTAACAGAGACAGCAGATCCAGGAAACAATTTTGCGCAAGCCTGCTGTAACGCTTAGCTGCGTATTAATTAGGACTACTACCCCCAGCAGATAGATACTGTAGGCAGCGTATAATATTATGTATACTCTTTCCCTCTGGCGGGATGACGGCGATCATGTAACAGAGACAGCAGATCCAGGAAACAATTTTGCGCAAGGCTGCTGTAACGCTTAGCTGCGTATTAATTAGGACTACTACCCCCAGCAGATAGATACTGTAGGCAGCGTATAATATTATGTATACTCTTTCCCTCTGGCGGGATGACGACGCTGATGTAACAGAGACAGCAGATCCAGGAAACAATTTTGCGCAAGCCTGCTGTAACGCTTAGCTGCGTATTAATTAGGACTACTACCCCCAGCAGATAGATACTGTAGGCAGCGTATAATATTATGTATACTCTTTCCCTCTGGCGGGATGACGGCGATCATGTAACAGAGACAGCAGATCCAGGAAACAATTTTGCGCAAGCCTGCTGTAACGCTTAGCTGCGTATTAATTAGGACTACTACCCCCAGCAGATAGATACTGTAGGCAGCGTATAATATTATGTATACTCTTTCCTTCTGGCGGGATGACGGCGCTGATGTAACAGACAGCAGATCCAGGAAACAATTTTGCGCAAGCCTGCTGTAACGCTTAGCTGCGTATTAATTAGGACTACTAACCCCAGCAGACACGCAGTAAACTGAAGACGGTCACAGGCAGCCCAAATATAGTATTTTTCCCAAATTTTTTGGAAAAAGCCCACTGCCTATATAGCCTGAATATCTCTTTCCCTGCTTCACCAGTACTGGCCCTATACTCTGTACAATGACTGCAGACTGCGGACGCAATGCTCTGCACGCCCGATATACAAAAAAAAAAAATTGTGCAACACTGCTAAAAGCAGCCTCAACAGTACTGCACACGGTCAGATGTGGCCCTAAGAAGGACCGTTGGGATTCTTGAAGCCTAAAATAACTCCTAACGCTCTCCCTATAGCAGCTCCGGCATCAGCAGCACTTTCCCTGATCTCTGTCAGAATGCATCTGTGGCGAGCCGCGGGAGGGGCTGATTTATATACTCGGGTGACACCTGATCTCGCCAGCCACTCACTGCAGGGGGGTGGTATAGGGCTTGAACGTCGCAGGGGGATGTTGTAATGCCTTCCCTGTCTTTCTATTGGCCAGAAGAGCGCGATAACGTCTCAGAGATGAAAGTGAAAGTAACTCGAACATCGCCTGGTACTCGTCTCGAGTAACGAGCATCTCGAACACGCTAATACTCGAACGAGTATCAAGCTCGGACGAGTACGTTCGCTCATCTCTAGCATCATGGCGCTCCCATTGATTTCAATGAGAGTGAAACTGGCGCTTCCACTTCCTCTGACCAGGGAAGATGATAACTGGCCTGCTGCACGATCAGCTGATGGATGGGGGTCCGAGTTGTAGACCCCCATCTATCAACTACTGAAGACTTATCCAGAGGATAGGTCATCAGTTTAAAAAAAAAAGCCCAGACAAATCCTTCAATGACCACCTGCAGATATTACATTAGCTATTTTGCTTTCTGAAGGTATCCACGTATGTAATATTAGGAGCAAGAATTTGTAATACAATCTGCTTATTCATCACATGCAGTATGTAATTAACCTTGCTGGAATCAACAGAAAAGTCAAGGTGAACATAATATGTAGAGAGTGACTGCATTTATCTTGGTGTAGAGAAATAGCTCCTCTACATGCTGGCCATCTAAATCCACTTAGTAGTACTAGTTGGGTAGGTCCTCCACCTAGTGGCTAAATGTTACTTTAGTAAATTTGTTAGCAATTTTCTGTTTAAATAATGTGTCAGCCTGTTGATTGGGCAAGGTTACGTGACAGCAGTGCTTGGCCACGTTATGTGGAAATCTCCCATGGAGGGCAGTTCAATTAATGAAGTGGAGGCGACCAGACATATCTGTTGAGTGATGCTTGGAGAAAGCCTCTTGAAGTTTCTAAGGGTTGGAAGGTGAGTGGAACTGCAGTAAGAGGTGTATGCGGCAGGTATCCTCTGTCTCCTGAGAGATTGGGGCATCCGGTTATCTCAGCTTGAAAGACCTGCATTGCTGTTACCTGAGTTTGTCCCACCACTGCAAAATCAAAAATGAACTCATGTGCTGTACCCTTCAATAAAGTTTCTTTGTTTGAGCATCATTCCTAGTCTCCAAGACATGGCTAAATGTCCAAAACCCCTACAGTGTGTTGTACCACTACCCTTGTGAGTCCATCATGCAAACCTCTTCGACATTGGCTTATTGTTGTCAAAAGAGACACAGAGGCACGAGATGTTTCAACCTGCACAGAGGTCTTTGTCAAGTAACAAGTTGAAATGTTTCATGCTTTGTCTCTATTTCTAGCTGGATAAATAAAGAAGACCATTTGACAGCTATATACCAAGATGGATGCTGTCGCTCTCTACATATCATGGTAATCAAGTGTCCATGACAGATTCCTGGACTCTGTAGGAATGCATCTGTGTCCAAATCTGGCAAGGGCCATGATAAAGTGAGTGTACTCTGGACTTGTCTTTTTGTACTATGAGTCAAGGAAGCCATGTCCTATATCTGCAATACATGGATTGATTGACATCACTGAGAGCAAGGTGCACCAATGAAGACAGCAGCACATGCAGAGGTTTCTGACAGGCTTGAGATTATATATCATGTCCTCAGAAATGTCAGTCAAGCCATATTGTAAAGAGATAGCAACCCAGCAGCAAAAGGTGTACAGGTCAAAGGATACAAGTTAAAACGACCCTCCAAAATTCTGTCCTGGAGCAGAAGGAGGAGCGGGTTAGCTACCTGCATTTCCTCTCTGTTCTTCTGATCCACCAGTTCTGTGCCCTATTTTCAGGTGTTCAAGATTGCAGCAGCAATTTCCTAACTACCCAATGCGCACTGTGCACTGTACTCTAATTGGCAAGTACTTATCATGTGAGCAACTCTGGCCAATCAGAGAGCAAGTATAGTGCTTGGTAGTCTAATACCACCCATGCGCTTTGGGGGTTTCCCCTGATGGAATTCTTCTGAGGACCTCTTCTTCTTTTTGAAACATGTTGAGAGTTGTGGTTGTTAAAGTTGGCCTGATAATCCATTACTGTCTGGATCTGGATCCTTATATTTATTGAGGGGTTACTGCCAGTCTGGATTCCGGATGGATGTGAGCCAGGTTCACTACCTAGGTTTCCCTCCCTCACCTGTTAGTATCTATGACTATTGCTATTAAGTTTGATCTTTTTATCCTCAAATCCACTGAGCACCATTTTTCTTATGTTTTTCCTCTTTGTTTATTTTTTGTGTCACACTGTTGGGATTTGGTAGTTTGAAGATTGTTTCAGCCGTCCTGGATGGTCAAAAATGGAATCTGGATTGGAAGGATATCAGAGCAGAAAGATGCAGGAAATATACATCCCTCCAATACTGGGATAGAATTTGTCCTGAAACAAGAGGGTTGCTTTAATAACAAAATTTTATTTCAAAAAACCCCCTCATAACTAACTGACATATACTTACTTCTCCTCATTCCCTGCTGTATGCTACACCACTGCTCGGTCCTCTGTTCCCATAGTTTGTTTACAGGCTGCAGTCCCACCTGTTAATGGGACATCACAGGCTTCTGCAGCCAATGACAGGGCTACGAACGTGATAATGGAGCTGTGTAATTGGCTGCAGTAGCCTGTGATGCCCCATAAACAGGCAAGACTGCGGCCTATAAACTTGGCATCAGAGGGGACACCCGGAGAGACAGCGCAGGACACAGCAGGGAGCAGGGATAGGTGAGTATATGCTAGTTGGTTATGTTACTGGATGGAAAACAGGGTTTTAACATAAAAAAACAAGTTGGACAACCCCTTTAAGTGTTGACCTGTACAGTAGACTTGCACTGAAATCTGCCACAGATCCTCATGTAGATTAGCCCCATTCAATGGGGCTAATCCACATATGGAGAACCCAATGTAGATTTAATGTGAAATCTGTGTAAAGAAATTACACGTGAACTGCTTTTTTTCTGCATGTGGATTTTGAACTAACACACAGAAAATTTCGGCGCATAATAGTGCAACACCCCAAAGGGATGACCCTGGGCACCTGACTACTGTGCAGAGCTGGGAGGGATAAGTGTTGGTTTGTCACAGCGGCACATACCAGGCTCTCGTCCCAGGGGAATGACATGTAGCCAAAGCCAGAGTAGGATCACAGGCCAACTAGGATAGGGAATGCCAATAAACAGGATGAGGGGGTTAGTAGTTATCACCCGTGATGCCACCATTCCTACACACCTGTATGCTACGCAGTGGAGAATAAGAACACAGAGGCTTGTGTATAGTACCTCGGGTCCCCAGGAACGGCAACAAACTTTAACGCAGAGAAGATTTCAAGGCAATGCAGGTACAGTTCACTTTAAATGAACACAGGCTAAAGATCAGAGGTAGGGAAAGATACACAGGATAAATATGGTCATACAGTCTATGTTTTCTGTACAACACCGTTCCTGGACTGGGAGCACTCCAGAGGAGGAAGGGGGCAGGGGTCACTCCGCAGACTCTCTGGCAGACAATTAGTTACAGACAGACTTGAACAATGACACCCAGCACGGCAGGCACGTGGGTGTTACTCCATTTACATCCACACTCCAGTCATGGTGGGATATCTCTCCTCTGCCTCCATCTTCACCTACATGGAAGCTGAAGGTGCTTACATGTGGCTCTCTGTTAGCACTATCTTGGGTCCCTAAACAAGATGGCACTTACAGATTCAAGACAGAAATCAACCCCTTTCCCGCTCTCCAGCACTCTTATTTATGCCTTCACTCATACCACATACCATGACAAACTGATACATGTACATGCAGGCAATGATTTTATTAGAGTTAACCTCTCAAGTGCTGAAGCTGGGCAACACACATACTGGATATGACAGGACAAGCTTTGCACAGTGCATCCACATAGGACAAACATGGATGACATTTATGTAGGGGGCCAGGATGGTGTTCTGCGCAACTACAATAGATTACGGTGTGGATTTCCATTAAAGTGAATGCTGCACTATCATGATGTGGATTTGTTGCACAACCTGCGTGAAGGGCAACGCATAGAAGATGGTCCACATTTCTTTCACTGGGAGGATTATCTTCTGCAAATCCTTCTGCATCTTTTTTTTCCGCTCTTATATTTTTTGCTTCTATGCTTTTTATTAATTGGGGTTTTTATTGTTTGTTAGTTTGTATTAAAATTTTCGTGAAAAATGAAAGAAATGACCAACAATATTTTACAAAAAAACTGTTGTATTCTTTCACACAATGAGCTTTAAAGTGAGTTTCATTTTTAATTTGCCATCATTATGTCCAAATGCATTTTCCACGTAGCTGTCTGTCCTTCCTTCATTAAATAAAATCCTTATTTTATTAAAAAAAAGTGATATTTTCTAAATTATGAAAATATCCATAACCCGAGGACTATAAAAATTCATATATATCTGTTCTTTATTTCAACAGGGGTTTCATTAGACTAACAAAGGAACGATGTGAAAGACGATAAAGCATTAATAATACATATCAAGCAAAAATAATGGATGTTAGCCGTGATGTTTTTATTAGACGATTCGCCATCCTGCCCAAGGGAAAGTCAATATCTTACATTTCTTGCATTAATAAAATTATTTGCATTTTGTGATTTCTCTTCCTGGTGAAGATTTTCATTTTTGTGATTTATGGCCGAGAGCAATTTAAAAACTCACTGTCTCTCAGGATGATCCCCCAATGTACTAACATGGAGGGTGGAATGAATCATTACCTTCTGATCTTGTAAGCATTCACTGTATCACAGAGCAGAAAGTACACCATCTGCACTTATTATAAAAGGGTATAAGGAAGGAGTGGAGAGAGAAAGAAAAGAGGATTGACAGATTCTCCATTTGTCAAAAGAGCGATTCTGCAATGAGGATCCTTTTTGTTTGTGTGTATAAGTGGCTCTCGTTGCCTCGCATTATACTGAGTAGTTGTATTCCGCAGCAGACATAATATACTTTCCTTTTGTACTCTCTTTTCGTTCGATTCCTCGTGCCATTGGCTTGTTTTGGTTCTATTGTTGCAAATGGAGAGGCCCATGCTGTTACATAATTATGTTTCCAAGGAAGTATGGATTTTTATAATGTCTCTGTGGGATGGTTAGGATTGCTCTTAAATATTACCTTCTATTTAATGGAACTCTGAATGCACTCAAAAAATCACCTGGTGTTCGAAATCCTGAAGTTTTTTCCTTTTGTTTAATTTGTTTTTGTCAACGTTTGTATAAGTCGACTTCAGGCTTCCCAACTGGGCCAGGGAGAACAAATCGGCTATTGCTAGTTTGCCTGACCTACTCACATCATCTGTAGGCAACCTGGGCTTCACAAAGTTGTACCTGTCATTGTGCTGGCTTGGCTCCACAGTGTTCTAACCCCCAATTTGCAAAATTTTCATATATTGGAATGCTTATAGAGTTGAACGTATCTGCTTAATCTGGAAACTTAAAGTATGCACCTCTTGCAATGTTTTTAATGCAATTTTACAATACATTAGGCTTACACTGTTAAGAGTTATTTCCAATGTTAACATAGCAGTGTCCTTGGAGTTAGAACAATGTTCCAACTCCATGAATTGTTACAGAACAAAATGTATTCTAACTCCTGGTCTTGCCTGACTATTAGATATGATAACTTCAATAAGGATTACCTTCTGTTTTGAAAGAGATCTAAATACGATACATTTTGCATACAAAGACAACCTTAATACATGATTTATACATTGTTTCACAAGTATTATAAGTAAGGTTAACTGAAAAGTAAGACTAAACTGTAATCAGTGTTCACTTCTGAAGAGCCTCCCAACATGCCCTGTACTCTCTTGAAACGTTTTTCTAAAGTTTCCTAATTTTTAGCTTATTGACTTTGTGTTTGATAGTGTTCAGCTTTGCAACTGGATGAACATTTCCTATCACTCCAAGTCTAGTTTTTATTCAATTCACAAAGTTGACCTGCTGGAATTCCCAACCTTCGTGTAGGAATGTTTTCTACATGAGAAAAGGGCAATTTTTTTGCATACACATTACATTTCCACCTGCCAGCTGGTAAAATACAAGACAGCTATTGATCGGAGGAGTTACAACACTATGGCTAGGAGGATATGATATCCTGGAGAGTTAGAGTGAAATAGAGTGATTGGTATTCCTCGTAGACATATGATCTGAACTTATGCAATACTTGCGTATCGTAAGCAATGAGAGTTAGAACTACAGATGAGTGAACACACTCATCCAAGCTTGCAAGCTTGATGCTCGTTCGAGTATTAGGGTACTTGAGATGCTCGTTACTCGAGAGGAACACCAGGGGGTACTCAAGTCAATTGCATTTACTTTCCCGCATGTTTAGCGCCATTTTCTAGCCAATAGACATGCGGGGAAGGCATTACCACTTCCTGCAGTGATGTGCCAGCCCTCTCCCTCCCCACAGTAGTGAGTGGCTGGCGATACCAGGTGACCGCCGAGTACTTAAACTGGTCCCGCCCGCGGCTCGCCTCAGACGCATGCTGGCAGAGGTTAGGGAAAGTGCTGCTGCTCATTCAGGGATAGTGTTAATGTAGGTCCTGTCTTCAAGAACTCCAACGGTCCTTCTTAGGGCTACTCCTCATCGTGTGCGTTACTGTTGAGGCTGGCTGGGAGCAGTACTGCACCAATTTTGTTTTTTTTTACATATATCCCTCTGCAGAGCATTACAGCTATAGCATTCTCAGTCTCATCGTTAAATAGTATGCAAATATTTCCTGGGCCACTCCAGAACAGCATTTCACAGATTCCATTCTATGTGTTGGGGGAAGTTGCTGCAGTTATCAGCACAATCCACTGGCAGTATAGCTTTGCGCCCCTGTACAGACTGTCGCACAATACCCTTTCCTTTGGTGCGGTGAAGTTGCCGCAGTTATTAGCACTGTCCACTGGCTGTATAGCTCTCTGTCCCCGTGCAAACCATCACAAAATTGGGTCCTTCTTAGGGCTACTCCTCATCCTGTGCATTACAGTTGTGGCTCGCTGGGAGCAGTAGTGCACCAATTTTGTTTTTTTAAAACATATATTCCTCTGCAGAGCATTACAGCTATAGAATTCTCACTCTCATCGCTAAATATTATATGAAAATATTTCCTGGGCCATTCCAGATCATTGCAACTATACCGTCCTATGTGTGCAGCGCCTTAGGCAGAGGGCTTACTCTCATCAATAAATAGTAGGCAAATATTTCCTGGCCCACTGCAGAACAGCATTTCACAGATTCCATTCTATGTTTTGGGTGAAGTATCTGCAGTTATGAGCACTATCCACTGGCTGTATAGCTTTCTGCTCCTGGGCAGAAAGCGTCGCACAATATTCTTTCCTTGGGTGCGGTGAAGTTGCCGCAGTTATTAGCACTGTTCACTGCCTGTATAGCTTTCTGCCCCTGTGCAGCCCGTCGCAAAATTCTCTTTCCCTGGGTGCGGTGAAGTTGTTTTTAAAAAAAAAAAAAAAAAAAAAAAATATATATATATATATATATATCTGCAGAGCATTACAGCTCTCAGTCTGCAGTGCATTAGGGAGAGTTGAGGGAAAGTGTTTGAGTAGGATCCTGTCTTCAAGAACCCCAACAGTCCTTCTTAGGGCTACTCCTCATCGTGTGCATTACAGTTATGGCTGGCTGGGAGCAGTAGTGCACGAATTTTGTTTTTTTAAAACATATCCCTCTGCAGAGCATTACAGCTATAGCAGCTCACTCTCATCGCTAAATCGTACGCAAATATTTCCTGGGCCACTCTAGAACAGCATTTCACAGATACCGTTCTATGTGTTGGGTGAAGTATCCACAGTTATCAGAACTATCCACTAGCTGTATAGCTTTCTGCCCCTGGGCAGATCGTTGCACAATACGCTTTCCCTGGGTGCAGTGAAGTTGCCGCAGTTATTAGCACTGTCCACTGGCTGTATAGCTTTCTGCCCCTGAGGGTGTGGGCGCAGGCCGAGGTCCTGGGCGGGGTGCATCACAGCCGGCTGCTGAGGGATTAGGAGAGTGCCAAGTCCCTATGCTCCCCAGCTTGCTATCACAATTTGCGAGTCCGCGTGGTAGACCTTTATTACAAGAGCAGTGCAAGCAGGTACTGTCGTGGATGGCAGATAATGCGTTCAGCAATGTATCAAACCCCAGTCTTCCACACTGTCCACTACTCCCGGCCTAGGGAATGCACCTCTGAATCCTCTGGCTGCTCCTCTTTCCTCCCAGCCTCCTCACTCCAGGAAAATGACAGATTCTGACCACGCAGACTCCCAGGAACTGTTCTCAGGTCCCTGCCCAAAGTGGGAAAAAACAGTTTCTCTCTCACCTGAGGAATTTGTCGTGACCGATGCACAACCTTTGGAAAGTTCCCGGAGTCCAGGTGATGAGGCTGGGCACTTTCAGCAAATGCGGCTACTTCACCCAACACATAGAATGGTATCTGTGAAATGCTGTTCTGCAGTGGTCCAGGAAATACTTGTGCACTATTTAGCGATGAGAGTGAGCTGCTATAGCTGTAATGCTCTGCAGAGGGATATATGTTTTTAAAAAAAACTAAATTGGTGCACTACTGCTCCCAGGCAGCCACAACTGTAATACACACGATGAATAGAAGTCCTAAGAAGGACTGTTGGGGTTCTTGAAGACAGGATCCTACTCAAACACTTTGCCTTAGCACTGTCCACTGGCTGTATAGCTTTCTGCCCCTGAGGGTGTGGGCGCAGGCCGAGGTCCTGGGCGGGGTGCATCACAGCCGGCTGCTGAGGGATTAGGAGAGTGCCAAGTCCCTATGCTCCCCAGCTTGCTATCACAATTTGCGAGTCCGCGTGGTAGACCTTTATTACAAGAGCAATGCAAGCAGGTACTGTCGTGGATGGCAGATAATGCGTTCAGCAATGTATCAAACCCCAGTCTTCCACACTGTCCACTACTCCCGGCCTAGGGACTGCACCTCTGAATCCTCTGGCTGCTCCTCTTTCCTCCTAGCCTCCTCACTCCAGGAAAATGACCAGGCAGACTCCGAGGAACTGTTCTCAGGTTCCTGCCCAGAGTGGGAAAAAACGGTTTCTCTCTCACCTGAGAAATTTGTCGTGACCGATGCCCAACCTTTGGAAAGTTCCCGGAGTCCAGGTGATGAGGCTGGGCACTTTCGGAAACTGTCTCAAGAGCTTTGTGTGGATGAGGATGATGAGACACAGTTGTCTGTCAGTGAGGTAGTAGTAAGCGTAGTAAGTCCAAGGGAGGGGCGCACAGAGGATTCGGAGAAAGAGCTGCTGGACGATGAGGTGACTGACCCCACCTGGCTTGCTAAGCCTACTAAAGACAGGGCTTCAGAGGGGGAGGCAAGTGCATTAGCAGAACAGTTTGGAAGAGGCAATGGGGTGGCAAGAGGGAGAGGCAGGGCCAGAGCAAAGAATCCCAGAACTATTTCCCACAACACCCCCACACGGCAAGCCTCCGTGCAGAGGGCCAGATGTTCAAAGGTGTGGATGTTTTTCAGTGAGAGCGCGGATGACCGACGAACAGTGGTGTGCAACCTGTGCCGCACCAAGATCAGCCGGGGAGCCACCACTACCAGCCACACCACCACCAGGATGCGCAGGCATATGACGGCCAAGCACCCCACAAGGTGGGACGAAGGCCATTCACCGCCTCTGGGTCACACCACTGCCTCTTCCTCTGTGCCACAACCTGCCACACAGATCCAATCCCCCTCCCAGGATGCAGGCACGAGTGTCTCCCAGCATGTACTCACACCCTCACCTCCACAGCCCTCCACGGCCTCTAGCAATGTCTCCCAGCACAGCGTTCAGCTGTCGCTAACACAACATTGGAGCGAAAGCGCAAATACTCTGCCACCCACCCGCATACACAAGCTTTAAACGTGCACATTGCCAAATTAATCAGCGTGGAGATGCTGTTGTACAGGCTTGTGGAAACAGAGGCTTTCAAAAACATGATGGCGGCGGCGGTCCTACGCTACTCGGTCCCCAGTCGCCACTATTTTTCCCGGTGTGCCGTCCCTGCTCTACGCCAACATGTCTCCAGCAACATTACCCATACCCTCAACAATGCAGTTATTGGGAAGGTCCACTTAACGCCGGCCACTATATCTCCCTGACGGCACATTAGGTGAACTTGGTGGAGGCTGGGACCGAGTCAGAGTCTGGGACCGCTCACGTGCTACCCACACCCAGAATAGCGGGTTGTACCTCGGTGCTGATATCTGCGGCATATTATGCCACCTCCTCCAAACCCCCCTCCCTCCTCCTCCTCCGCCACCTCCACCTCTCAATTACGAAGTGTGAGCACGTCGCCAGCAGTCGGTAGCTCATGGCAGCCCAGCGGTGGGCAAGAGTCAGCAAGCCGTGCTGAAACTTATCAGCTTAGGTGACAAGAGGCACACGGCCCCCAAGCTGTTGCATGGTCTGACAGAGCAGACCGACCTCTGGCTTTCGCCGCTGAGCCTCCAACCGGGCATGTTCGTGTATGACAACGGCCGTAACCTGGTGGCGCCTCTTCAGCTTGGCAGCATCACACATGTGCCATGCCTGGCGCACATCTTCAATCTGGTGGTTCAGCGGTTTCTGAAAAGCTACCCCCACTTGTCTGACCTGCTCAGCAAGGTGCGCCGCTTGTGCGCACATTTCCGCAAGTCCACCACGGATCCTGCCACCCTCAGGACACTGCAACATCGGTTTCAGCTGCCAGAGCACCGACTGCTGTGCGACGTGCCCACACGCTGGAATTCTACGCTGCACATGCTGGCCTGGCTGTATGAGCAGCGTAGAGCAATTGTGGAACACCAGCTGCAACATGGGCGGTGGAGTGGTAGTTAGCCTCCGCAGTTCCTTACAGAGGACTGTGCATGGATGGCCGACATCTGCCAGGTCCTCGGAAACTTTGAGGAGTCTACCCAAATGGTGAGTGGCAATGCGGCCATCATTAGCATTACCATCCCGCTGCTTCGCCTGCTGAGAAGTTCGCTGCTTAGCATAAAGGCCGGCACTTTGCGGTTAGAAGAGGAGACGGGGCATGACAGTAGGTCGCTTGATAGCCAGACCACCCTCATGTCTATATCTCAGCGGGTTTTGGAGGAGGGCAAGGAGGAGAGGGAGGGCGAGGAGCAGGAGGAGGGGGAAGAGACTGCTAGCCATACTGCAGAGGGTACCCATGCTGCTTGCCTCTCATCTGTTCAGCGTGTATGGGCTGAAGAGGAGGAGGAAGAAGGACAGTGATGTGTTGAGTACTGGGACTCTGGAACACATGGCTGACTTCATATTAGGCTGCCTTTCCCGTGACCCACGCGTTAGATGCATTCTTGCCAACATGGATTACTGGGTGTACAGCCTTCTTGACCCATGGTATAAGGAGAAGCTTTCCACTCTCATTCCCTAAGAGGAAAGGGGTATGAGAGTGATGCAATACCCCAGGGCCCTGGTGGAAAAAGTGATGCTAAAGTTCCCATCTGACAGCGCTAGCGGTAGAAGATGTAGTTCAGAGGGCCAACTAGCAGGGGAGGTGCGGGGATCAGGCAGCATGTCCAGCGCAGGCAGGGGAACACTCTCCAAGGCCTTTGCCAGTTCTATGGCTCCCCAGCAAGACTGTGTCTCTACTCCCCAGTCAAGACTGAGTCGGAGGGAGCACTGTAAAAAGATGGTGAGTGAGTACATAGCTGACCGTACCAACATCCTCCGTGATGCCTTTGCTACATACAACTATTGGGTGTCAAAGCTGGACACGTGGCATGAACTTGCGCTGTATGCCCTGGAGGTGCTGGCCTGCCCTAACGCTAGCGTCTTGTCAGAGTGGGTGTTTAGTGCTGCTGGGGGGATCATCACGGATAAGTATACCCGCCTGTCAACTGATAGCGCCGACATGCTTACCATAATAAAGATGAACAAAGGCTGGATTTCCCCAGACTTCTCTTTTCCACCGGTGGAAAGCAGCGGATCCTAAAGAATCTTTTCACTGCAACATGAGAAAAATGCATCCTCTATCACCCCAAAAAAGTGGAGAATTAGCTTTGTGTATTATTACTCCTCCTCTTCCTCTTCCTAAAACAGCATGTCATCACGCTGAACTGCCATTTTCTATGCGGCCCAAAATGCTCTGTTTAAAAGTTTTAAAACTTTTATCAGTTTTTAAAGTCTTAAAAGTTAAAGGGGTTGTCCCGCGCCGAAACGGGTTTTTTTTTTTTTTCAATAGCCCCCCCGTTCGGCGCGAGACAAACCCGATGCAGGGGTTTAAAAAAAAAAAAAAACGGATAGTACTTACCCGAATCCCCGCGCTCCGGTGACTTCTTACTTACCTTGCGAAGATGGCCGCCGGGATCTTCACCCACGGTGGACCGCAGGTCTTCTCCCATGGTGCACCGTGGGCTCTGTGCGTTCCATTGCCGATTCCAGCCTCCTGATTGGCTGGAATCGGCACACGTGACGGGGCAGAGCTACGAGGAGCAGCTCTCCAGCACGAGCGGCCCCATTAAGAAGGGAGAAGACCGGACTGCGCAAGCGCGTCTAATCGGGAGATTAGACGCTGAAATTAGACGGCACCATGGAGACGGGGACGCTAGCAACGGAACAGGTAAGTGAATAACTTCTGTTTGGCTCATAATTAATGCACGATGTATATTACAAAGTGCATTAATATGGCCATACAGAAGTGTATACCCCCACTTGCTTTCGCGGGACAACCCCTTTAAACTTAAACCAATTTTTGTGGAGGGCTGCCTCCAAGCTCTGTTACAAATTAACCAATAACGAGCTGTATCTTCAAAAAATGTTTGTGGGTTTCACCTGCCCTCGGCGTTCAGCAATATTTAAGGGGTACACTTGTACTCTTGGTACACCAATTTTTCAGGCCATTGCCAATACTATTAGCAAACTAATTTTTCAAGGCTTCGTCTATACTCTTGGTAAACAGATTTTTACAGGTGTTCGCCTATACTATTGGTACACCAATGTTACTGGGGTTGGCCTATACTCTTGCTACAGAAATGTTACTGGGGTCTGCCTATACAGTTTCTACTGAATGGTTTGAGGGGTTTGCCTATACTCTTGCAATAGAAATGTTACTAGGGTCTGCCTATACAGTTGCTACTGAATGGTTTGAGGGGTTCGCCTGTACTCTTGCTACAGAAATGTTACGGGTGTCCGCCTATACTCTTGCTACAGAAATGAAATGTTACTGGGGTCTGCCTATACGTTTACTACAGAAATGTTACTGGGGTCTGCCTATACCTTTTCTACTGAATGGTTTGAGGGGTCCGCCTATACTCTTGCAATAAAAATGTTACAGAGGTCTACCTATACTTTTGCTACAGAAATGTTACGGGGGTCCGCCTATACTCTTGCTACAGAAATGTTACAGGGGGCCTGCCTATACTTTTACTACAGAATTGTTACTGGGGTCCGCCTATACTCTTGCTACAAAAATGTTACAGGGGTCCACTTTACGGTTGCTTCTGAATGGTTTGAGGGGTTCGCCTATATTCTTGCTACACAAATGTTACAGGAGTTCACCTATACTTTTGCTACAGAAATGTTACTGGGTTCTGCCTATACCTTTTCTACTGAATGGTTTGGGGGGTCCGCCTATACTCTTGCAATGGAAATGTTTCTGTGGTCCGTTTTACCGTTGCTACTGAATGGTTTGAGGAGTTTGCCTATATTGTTGCTACAGAAATGTTACAGGGGTTCACCTATACTCTTGCTATAGAATTGTTACTGGGGTCCACCTATACTCTTGCTACAGAAATGTTATAGAGGTCTGCCTATACTTTTACTACAGAAATGTTACTGGGGTCTGCCTATACAGTTGCTACTGAATGGTTTGAGGGGTTTGCCTATACTCTTGCTACAGAAATGTTACAGGGTTTCACCTATACTTTTGCTACAGAAATGTTACTGGGGTTCGACTATACTCTTGCTACAGAACTGTTACAGGGGTCTGCCTATACTCTTGCTATAGAAATGTTACTGGGGTCCGCCTATACTCTTGCTACAGAAATGTTACTGGGGTCTGCCTATACAGTG
Source organism: Eleutherodactylus coqui (assembly GCF_035609145.1). Taxonomy (NCBI): domain Eukaryota; kingdom Metazoa; phylum Chordata; class Amphibia; order Anura; family Eleutherodactylidae; genus Eleutherodactylus; species Eleutherodactylus coqui. Next base: position 182,961,953 of record NC_089839.1, on the reverse strand, counting down.
TCTACTGAATGGTTTGAGGGGTTCGCCTATACTCTTGCAATAGAAATGTTACTTGGGGGCCGCCTATACAGTTGCTTTTGAATGGTTTGAGGGGTTAGCCTATACTCTTGCTACAGAAATGTTACTGGGGTCTGCCTATACTTTTGATATAGAAATGTCACTGGGGTCCGCCTAGATTCTTGCTATAGAAATATTACAGGGGTCTGCCTATACTTTTGCTACAGAAATGTTACTGGGGTCCGTCTATACTCTTGCTATAGAAGTGTTACTGGGGTCCGCCAATACTTTGGCTACAGAAATGTTACTGGGGTCTGCCTATACCTTTTCTACTGAATGGTTTGAGGGGGTCCGACTATACTCTTGCTTCAGAAATGTTACAGGGATCTGCCTATACTTTTGCTACAGAAATGTTACTGGGTCCGCCTATACAGTTTCTACTGAATGGTTTGTGGGGTTCGCCTGTACTTTTGCTACAGAAAAGTTACAGGGGTTCACCTATACTTTCACTACAGAAATGTTACTGGGTCCGCCTATACTCTTGCTACAGAAATGTTACAGGGGTCTTCGCATGCTTTTACTACAGAAATGTTACTGGGTCCACCTATACTCTTGCTACAGGAATGTTACAGGGGTCTGCCTATGCTGTGGGTGCACAAAGACTTCCTATCACGGTGTTTTACCTATCTGGCACAAATACACTGACTGGCTTGGGCAGAAAAGTGGGCCAAGGCCGAAGTCCTTGGCGGGGTGAAACTGTTACGTGTGCTGCTGAGACATGTTGTTCTATTGTGATTCCAGCAGCACAGCACTCTCAGGGTTAATGATTGAGCTGGCTGGGTGTGGTACTGTCTGCTAGCCAATCCCCTGGATCTGTGCTCACATATAAACCCAGCCCCAGGTCAGTCACTGCAAGGCCTCTCAGGTGAGTAGTCATGAATGCTTGTCTGGTGAGGTTTGCAGTGTGATCTGGTTCATGTCCGTTTGTACGTTTATATTCTGTCAGTTTTGTGTCAGTTTGCTGTGTGTCTTGCAATCTGTGTCCTGTCCTGTCGCAGCGTGTGGTGAACTCTGTCCGGTTCTGCTGGACTCCTGGTTAGTGTAGGACTAGCAGTATAACCAGGAGCTCTGAAGTGGCCTGCTAGCTTTCAACATATTGTACAACATGTCAACTAATACCTGGTATTTATATTCAGCTTCCTATCCGTTACTAGTGGTTGCATGTTGTATGCGGTGTATTCTGGGTCTGTCATGTGGCATGTGAATGCATCCTGTTCTGGTGCGTGGCTCCTAGGATCAGCTAGGGCCCAGATCCGAAGACCGCTGGGCTGCCCTTATTGGGGCAATGTTCGCCGCTTAGGTAGGGCCAGGTCATCCTCCTCTGTACCACAGGGTCAGTTGCATGAAACCCGTGTGTTAGTCCCGTGTGACCCTGGTGAAACCCGTGTGTGTCCCCCTTGGTCACGATCGTGTGGGTCCCGTGCGTTGCCTGCCCACACGATCGTAACAGACATCTCACAACTCAAGTTTCAAGGCCTAGAAAAAGGTAGATCTCACGGCAGACGAGGAAACATTGATAAAAGGCTTTTACAAAAAGAAACCGAGTGGATTTTTAGGCTCAAAACCGTCCACCCACAAGGCCTCAATGAAATCCTCTCATTTAATTGTTTCATCAAGTGATATGTTCCCTCGATTGTACCTCTAGCTAATGGATGCCCTCCTGGACCCGGGTTCATTCTTTTACATGAGTATCGGACACTGTTACCGATGTGAAATTGAAACAACCATTTGGGCCTAATTATCTGAATTCCATGCAAATTATGGTAAATTTTGCGCTATAAAGCTCCCTGCCCCCGCCGCCCCCCCCCCCCCTTCCCTTGTTACGGCTCCCCCTTACCTCCTTTATCAACTTTTCCATATGTTGAAAATTGTCACTCCAAACATCTAGTGTGGGATATTGATAAGATTATACTTACCTGATTATCTAACCTAGAATCTGTAAATGGATGTGTTCATGTCCTCTTGAGCTGGAACTATCTCTGTTAGATCCCCTTGGAGAAACAGGAAGTATTTCTCACTATGTAGCAGTTATGGGTGATGAGATATCTACATACCGATGAAAAAAATCAGTCCCCTCTTTGAACTTGAAGTGTTGAGGTGATCTCACCGCCGCTGGGGATGTAACTATATCAAAAAACTGCCTTATACATATAAATAATTTCACGCACCAGTGTCCCTCTATCTACCTGACACGCAGCGCGATCATGTGACTTAGTCACATGTCCTTCTGACGCTGCAACCGGACTACCTCAGAGGCTGTAAACATCGGACGCATGCCGATGACGCAGCCCACTGCCCTACACAGATTGGAGAGGTGGAACAAGTGACCGGATAGGAACCAGGGTTTAGGTCAGTAGCAGCTAGGTGACTACATTCAGCGGAAACCTATGTGGACCCTTTTCAAGGAGCGATATTGGGTTAAATAACTGCTGTTGGATTAACAAGGGGACGGCATTTTTAATGCACATGGCTAATTATGCATTAAGCCGTGATTGGTAGCGGTCACATGACCTGGACGGGGTTACAGCCTTTATAAGGCTAGACAGCTGCAGTTGTATTCAGATGGCCACCTACCCACCATCAGGGCAGGAGGCTATATAACTCTCTCTCCTTCTAACTTTTAGCCTAAGCAGAAACGCTTTCTATTCAGCCTCAATACCCAAAATATGGGCACCTAGGCAGGAGTATCTATTTAAACTGAGACCTAGATGAAGGGATATCACTCTCTATCTTAGGCTGAATCTTGTAAGCGCTAGGCATTAAAAGCAAGGCAACTCGGACAAATTATTTGATTTCTGTCCGAGAGGGGTGACCCCTATAACTTGCCTGATAGATCTCCTTATATTAGGAGACGAGCCAAACAATCGGCAATTTGTTCATTTAGGAAGGGAGTTATAATCACTACCTGGTATCGCATTGTATCTCGGAGGATTCATCATCCTATGAATAATAATAAAAATCAAGCGATACCAGCTGGTGTTGTGGTTCACACCAAGATCAACTTTTTTTAATTTTATTTCATTCTATCTAATATATGTCCGTTAGGTGAATATACAGACAGACATATTAACATATCTCAGACTATCGACCATACGGTTCTTGAAAAGTCGAAGGTCCGACAGAAATGCATCGAACCCTCTATTCATTCTGTATCTTTAATCGATCCAGTTGTTGATCTATTGATCATTTCATCAAGTTGAACCAATGAAATAAACATAAAACTAGTGGTGCTCGGATAGTTAAACTAAGTAACTGGTCTGGGACAGGGTGGTAAGACACGACGTCAAACAATCATATTTAAGCCACCCTACTCACGTATGTGGAAAACATCTACTTTTTGCAATTGGAGACCTATGCAGCCATACCTCATTCGTATATGACTGCGATCTGAAATCTCCCTGGATAAGTTGCACCAAGTCCCACACGAGCACATCTATATGTGTTTCTATTCGTTGTCTTGTCTTTGTCCTTTCATCGGTTGATGATTAAGCCCATTGTGAGTATGTTTTTTAGGATAATATAATAAAATTTATTTTTTAAGGGATCTTCTGTGATTTGCACGATCATAACAGAAACTCTGCCATGTTTGGGCACTTCTTCCTGTGTAATACCATCTTTGTGCATGCACAGCATAGGCGAGCCTAAGGAGCTCAAAGACTTCCCATTGCGGTGTTGAGCTATCAGACACCTACACAGAATGAAGTTTGTGGGGACACCCTTAGGTCACACAAGGTGGAGGCTGGGACCGAGCCTGACCTTGGGTTCCTTGGGCTCACCTATGCTGTGGGTGCACAAAGACTTCCCATTGCGTTGTTTTACCTGTCTGGCACAAATACACTGACTGACTAGGGCAGAAATGTGGGCTGAGGCCCTTGGCCGGGTGAAACTTTGTCATGTTTGGGCACTCTGTTTTCTACATTTTTAATACCATGTTTGGGTTTCGTGGGCTAGCCTATGCTGTGGGTGCACAAGGACTTCCCATGGCGGTGTTTTACCTGTCTGGCACAAATACATTGACTGACTAGGGCAGAAATGTGGGCCGAGGCCCTTAGCAGGGTGAAACTCTGCCATGTTTGGGCACTCTGATTTCCTCATGTGTAATAACATGTTTGAGTTCCTTCGGCTCGCCTATGCTGTAGGTGCACAAAGACTTCCCATCAGCAGTGTTTTAGCTGTCTGGCACAAATACACTGACTAATTAGGGCAGAAATGTGGGCCAAGGTCTTTGGCGGGGTGAAACTCTGCCATGCTTGGGCACACTGATTTCTTCCTGTGTAATACCATCTTTGTGCACCCACAGCATAGGCGAGCCCAAGGAACTCTTCCCTGGGAAAGACTTCCCATTGCGGTGTTGAGCTATATGACACCTACACAGAATGAATTGTGTGTGGACACATGGATTTCCCATTGCTATGTAACTCGCGACACCTTGGGTCACACAAGGTGGAGGCTGGGACCGAGCCTGACCCTGGGCCCGCTCACGTGCTTTCCACACAGAGTATTGCTGCATTGTGGAGATGTGTAGAAGTGCTGGCACCTGAGTCCCCTTTATGCCCACGTTTGCGGCTCCTGACAATTTTGTGACGGAGGTGACACGGGATTGGAAAGAGGATCGTGCGTCAATTTATCATCAATTCTCAAAGACGGTCGCTGCCTAGCCCTGCCAACCCTCTGCAGTGTGTGCCTCTGGTTCCTCCACATCCAATACGCACCTATAAATAGACATGGGGGTTGTGGCTATGAAGCGAGCGTGTGGCATGAGGCCAGCTGAACGCTGTGCAGGGAAAATTTTGGGTGCGCTGTGGATGCAGGATGGTGCAGGGGTGGGGGGTTGAACAGCAATGCCAGCATGTAACCCAGGTGAAGAGGCAGCGGTGTTACCCGCCGGCAGTGATTGTCCTTGGTTGCAGGTAGAGTGGTGCTTAGCTAAGATGTGCCAGTGCGTGTGCCTTGCTAATGAGGGTTTGTCCGAAGTAAATTGTTAGGGGGTTGACGCCAGACTCTTGCCCCCATTTTGGCTTAACAGTGGGACCTAGTAGCCTCAGATGCAGCCATGCATGCTGCCCCTGCCCTTCCCTATCCGTTTCTGTGGTGTTTCCATGACTTTCTGATGTTTTCTGGTGTTTGACAAGTCATCATCTATGCAGAGCATCGGTCCCATACAAAAATGCTCGAGTCCCCCATAGACTTCAATGGGGTTTGTCACTCGAAACGAGCTCTCGAGCATTACAAAAAGTTTGACTCGAGCAACGAGCACTCAAGCATTTTGGTGCTCGCTCATCTCTAGTTAGAACACATTTATTTAATAGAAATCTCTGGGTTAGGCAGGAAGTTGGTGGAAAGAAGAAATAATGCCACAACTGTGTTGGAGTCTCATTGTCAGCACAACAACTGATCGTTCTTTTCAAAACCCACTGCTTAAAGGGGTTTTCTAGGTTATTTTTACTGATGACCTCTCTTCAGGATGGGTCATCTATGGTGAATTAGCTTGGTGTCCTCCACTCAGGACTACAGCTGATCAACTGTTCAGGTGTCCACTGTCAGTGCCACAACACAGTGTACGGAGTGGAAGCAGATAGATCTGACCCCTGTGTAGTGGGTGCTGGTAATGGCAGGCATAGCTCCTATTAAAATCAATGAAAGCTACACCTGCCATTACCAGCACCAGCCACTACGCAGTTGGTTGGAGAGATCTGTTTGGTAACCGTTGTGTTTTGTGGTAAGAGTGGGCAACCGAACAGCTGATCAATCCGGTTCCTGAGTGGCAGACCCCAGCTGATTAAATATTCATGACCTAACCTGACCATAGGTCATCAATAATAATAATACCTTGGAAAAAACCTTTACCCCCTTCACACCCCAGGGCATACATTTACATCCTAGGTGCATGGTGGGTATTGGCTGTTAATCCTTTACATGCCCCATTTGGTGTTCAGGGATCCCAAACTGTCTTCCTATGTTGAGATCATGACGTGCCGTTGAGTTGCAATTAGCAGCCTGGGGCCTTCTGAAGGCCCCAGGGTAGCCATGATTGATTTCATATGAAGTTGTGCCTGTGGGATGTCTTGATAGACTGCCTGTAAGAAAGTAGTATATTACAATATTATGGTACTGAATTATACTGGATGAGCAATTACACAATCACAAGTTAATAAAAAAACAAAAACCAACAGAACCAAACATCAAGTGATGAAAATCACTGTGCGATATAAATAAAGGTGATTATTAGGAAACACTAGGAGAACATGCAAACTCCATGCAGATGTTGTCTGATTTGAACCTAGGACCCTAGCATGCTGGGCAACAGTGCTAACTGTTGAGCCACAGAAAGAATCCACCTCTTGTAAAGTTCAACCCGATTCTGTTTGCTTAACTCTATTCACAATCCATGAGCTTCTCACGATTCAGATTCTCTAACAGGAAAAACTTTCTAATCCTCGGTGGCCAATCGTCAAGGTAACAAATGACCCCCTCCGAATCCTGTTAAACAATATATGATAGAACTTCCTTCATATCAAATATCTACTGATACATTTTCCATCAAGGGCATTGCAAGCAAATTATGGAAACAGCAAATTTGGTTTGCTAATTCCCTCAGTGTCCACTCAGCTCCAGCGCTCTATAATTTAAAGCACGTATAAAGTATTTCTCCCGGAGCTGTAATATAAGGATAAATGTATTCATGATTAAGAGCTACATTTAGAAATTTGCTCAGAAAATAAGAGCCGGAACACAATTAATTTAGTACCAATGTAAATGGCTCTTACAAACAGCGCAGTGAAGTAATATGTAAAGCAGGTAAGCGTTAATGTTCAGTTGTGCACGTTTCGTACATATGAAGAACTAGGAGAAAAGGAGACAAGGGAAGATAACGGGATGGTAATAAACACTCAAGAACTTACTAGTCACATAATACAATTAATTGCAGTGATTGACATATACAGCTGCAAGCAATAAACCAGGGTAGAGGGTGAAGAGGGCCGAGTGGCAGACAGCCTGGACCAGAACGAGCTGCAAGTCTGCCCATCAGATGGATTCTGGAGTGGATTGGGGCTAAAAAGCAGTCCTGGCACACAAACCTCATAGCTCACCAGCCTACATACAATATTGTCTCCGCATATCACAGAAGCACATAGCAGTATATAATGAGCACATTGACAAGTTTTACTAAAAACGCCCCTCACTACTGCCTTAAATATGTCAACCACAACACCAACACAAAAATAAAAGCGGAACACCCCCCTGCCTGATTCAATCCACACCTTCTTCTTCCTAAGTCCTGCTTCCTTCTGGTCCCACTGTCTTCTTATTCCCTTATCCAGCTCTTGAGGAAGATATGTCAACTGCTCTCCACTGATGCAGCTTTGGAGGGTAGGACCATGGCCGGGACGAGGGCTGAGCGAGAGTAGGCTGGGGCCCAGGACACCACCTCGCCACAAGTGTGTTGTGCGTAGGGAGGGGGGGGGGGGCACTATTTTATTGGTATTTTTTTTCTTAACATTCTATACACTGAAATGTCACATGTGTAAAAGGAATAAAGTTATGCTTTCAACGTTTGCACCTGACATGTTGTCGAAAGGACTTTCTTTTACTGGTATGGGACTGTGAATTCTACATGAGAGGTCCTACCATGTGGTGTATTAGTTGCACTGTTGGCTAGCTGTAATCTTTCTTGTATTGTAGTGTGTGCTGGTGTAGGGACATGCCACAGCCCTACAGTAAAGAAGGACTCAGAGGGGCCAGATGTGGGGGGTCAGATCTAGGGCCAGTGCAAGATCTGCATGTGTCATGTCATTTATAATAATGACATCTTCTTTTGTGACAAAGGGGTTTTTGGGCCCCATCAGGCTCTAAGACCCGAGTGTGACAGTTATGTTACTTCTGCACCCAACATAGCTGTGTTCCAGGTCAAAATGTTTCAGCAGCAAACTCTGCAGTCTTCAGGGTAAATTGCCAGGATGATCTGGGCCAAATGGAGAAGAAAAGTAAAGTGAGTCACCAGATTAAATATTTACTTTGTATTTATTAATTTGCCTATCCTGCCAAGGGCACCAAATTACATTGCTCCACTGGGTAGGACCTTCTTAATTACTCCCACAGCAAATGCTTGCTTTGATTGGAACAAAGGTGAGCCCCTATTTAGGTCATCCTGCATATGCTGGTAAAAAAAGGGAGCTAGAGACAGCATTGAGCTGGTTAGTATTAGGCTGCTCTGAAGATACCGTATTTATATAACTATAAACCTGCAGCATTTATCTTCAGTTAATAGAAGGTTGGCTCAGATGGCCCATTTTCAGGCGGTCCACAGATTCTTAGTCTAGGCCTGGGTGGATTGCAACTGATTTGCATAAAGTACAGGGAACCTATAAAAGCTCATGTCTCCTTGATGGCTGCACTTTTTAAAAAAGCAAGGGTACAATACAACTTATGACCAGAGCACCAATGTACTGCTTAGTGGCTGTTTTCCGAGGATAAACAACCTCATGTGAAAGAGGCCTCAGTGTGAGAGGAAAAATGTCCATATAAATTAACTAATTGGAAACAATGGGTTAATATATCACGTAAATTCGGCACATTGTGCAAACGCATTGAACTTGTACAATTTTCTCGGCTGTGTAAATACAGCCTTGAAGACTATTTATAACGTATTTCTATCGCTCTTATGCATCTAAAAAATTTTTAAACAAAATTAGCAACTTGCAGTCTTAATTACCAAAAAATGTATCATTCGGTGTATGCAGCTCCTATGCAAACCTATGTATCTACATGATCACAGATTACCAACAAACCCTGTGTATGATCTAATCAGCAATTTCATATTCACTCCGTCTGACACCACTTGTTGTGAAAGGGGTTGGACAGGATGGGAAAATCATAGCTGTTTTCTTCCAGAAACAGCACCACCCTGTCCACAGGTTGCATCTGGTACTGCAAATGTAAAAAACGTTTCACTGCGATAGACCCTAGGTCTGCACATGGCAGAAATAAAAGTGACTTTATTGCATATTTCAACTAATGTTTCATTTTACCAATTTAACTTGTAGTGTAAAAACAATCTGGAACCTGCATAATATACAACTGGAATAGTTTTTTGGCAGCGAGAGCTTTGACTCATGAGAACCACTGTGAGCAGAGGTAAAGCAACAGCGCTCCAGATACTGCACCATATGAGAACAATTACATCCTAAGTGGATGGCACGGAGGAATACCGAGTGATTATGCTAATTATACAATAATGATGTAAAAAAAAATAGTCTCTGACCTGGTCTGCTTCATTCTCTTTAGCAAAGCTACAGGGATCATGAGAGTAGATGCATAACATACAGTATATGTCATCTCCCAATCCCTGCTCCCTCTAAACTGTGTGATCTGGAAATGAAGGAGTTAAAACACCATAATAATGAGCATTAGCAGGCCCGATAATCGTTCTATCTATCTGTAGAGTTTGACATTTTTAACTCTTAGTTCTAGAATGCACAACTCTCAATCCAGTTCGGAGGAGGTTTTTGAGAACAATTTAGTTGAATGGGGGACTACTGTATATGGACATTATATGGTAGTGTTGAGCAAACTGGACCAGTAGAACCTTGCTTCGGGTCAAACATTGCTAAAAGTTTGTTAGGCACTAGAGATGAGCGAGCATACTCGCTAAGGGCAACTGCTCGAGCGAGCATTGCCCTTAGCGAGTACCTGCCCGCTCGAGAGAAAAGGTTCGGCTGCCGGCGCGGGTGACAGGTGAATTGCGGCCATGAGCAGGGGGAGCAGGGGGGGGAGAGGGAGAGAGAGATCTCCCCTCCGTTCCTCCCCGCTCTCCCCCGCAGCTCCCTGCCCGCCGCTGGCAGCCGAACCTTTTCTCTCGAGCGGGCAGGTACTCGCTAAGGGCAATGCTAGCTCGAGCAATTGCCCTTAGCGAGTATGCTCGCTCATCACTATTAAGCACCAACCTGAACTGAGCTTTTAGCAAAGTCCTACCCGTAACAGGGTTCTACTGGTTCGGTTTACTCAACACTAGTGCTGAACACTGGTGTATAACACTGTCTAAGGGCTTCTTCACATGAGTCTGTTTGCGCACGTTTTTGTACACACACTCTGTGCATGCTAAACACAGAGAGTAGAACCCATTGATTTCATAAGCGGATTTCCGCATGAATTTCGCGTGTGCACAAGAAAATTGTTTCTGCTCTATGTTCCTGCATTTTACATAATGAAACTGCATAGAAGTCTATGCGAGGTTCAAAAATACGTAAGGCGATGGGTATGAAAGTGTGCAAAATGCAGGAAAAAGAATACAGCTGGCCTTTCTTAGGATTTTATAGCCATTCAAATCCATGAAAAGGGTGCGTCACACACGCATGTCAACTGGCGCTGTGAACAAAAATTACAGTAATATGCGCTGATACGTGCGCAACACCCTGATCAGAGTCCCTCACTCATGCTCAAATACTAAGGGCAAAAGCACATGGCCATATGCGCAACTACGATCATCGCTATGGAGTGTAATTAAGCATTAGCGTTTGTTTTTCTTGGAGTCTTCAAACTCCGCGCTATAGCATGTTTAAGATAGGTCCTGCCCTATTTTTCTCGTGCGTAGTATTAACTACGTGCGGGAGGATAGGGCAAGTCCTATTTTTCTCGTGCGTAGTATTAACTATGTGCGGGAGGATAGGGCAAGTCCCATCTTTTCTGGCCCATACTATTCATAGGCGAGAATACCGCTAGTGAAAACAAAACCATTTGAATCTATGTGTCTTGTTTCGTCCCTTTATGCGGATTTCAAGTGGGATGGAATTATCTGCAGGACGCAGCGCAGATGCCAATTTTGTCAATTAGTGTGGATTTAGTTGCGTTTTTAGTTACTTATGCGGACCTTCACAATACAAACACACCTGTATGGAAAATTTTGCCTCACGCCCTACATGTGATGCTAATGTTCTCAAGATCCCTGCACAAACCTCTTGTTTGACCCGTTTATATTAACAACTGCCATCTGCGTCACCCCGTGCTTCGCTCTTCTGGTCACTTTAACAAGCAGAGCTCAGTCAATATCACATCCTGAACATTTATTTTTCCATCAGGTTGTGACACATATAATTCCCTGGTTTGGTGAGGAGAAAGCACAAGACACCCGTGTGTAATGGGTCAGAATTAAGGCATCAATCCTCCATTCGGAAATTTCTTTATCCATTATAAAAATCACAGGGGAGAGGTCAGAATCATCCGGAAGATCTGATAGTGTCCTGATGTTCTGTGAAATCAAAGACATGAAATATAGTAGACTTTTAGTCATTTTTTTTATACAAGAGTGGTTAAAAATATTCCTATATATTATTATAACATCATTGTATATCCACGGTCTTGGGTTACATTGAACAGTATTGCGCATATTACCTGAGTTTATAGTATTTATTTATTAATGAACTCAATTAATTTACTGAAGGGGTTTTCCAGGGAAATAATTTTATTGATGTTTCATTAGGATATAGGGACACAAAAAAACAAAAACTGGTGGCTCGGTACAACGCTCCAAGAGTAACCACAGCAAATCAGTGAAAACTTCTTCTTTATTTGGTTTAATAGACAACCAGCATAGGAAATCACATTTCAGGGTGAAACCCCTTCATCTGTTCAGTTGGATTAAATACTTTACCAGTCAGAGACCTGAGGAGCATAAGGATTCAGTTGCCAGGGAGGGCATCGGATTGCCGTTAATTTCTTCTCCTGTGCTGACTGCTACACCCTTCAATGGCATCCTGTTGTCACCCTTCAATGGCATACTGCCGGCGGCCCCACTGAAAGTAGTAGGATGTTCTCCCTTTACTTTCAATGGGACCCGCATTTCTGCAGCCCCATTGAAAGCAATAGGCTGCCTGCAAGCCCTGAATTCAATGAATGGCCAAGCGCTGCCTGTGATTGGATGAGCGCTGTGACCAATCACAGGCAGTGCTCAACTGTCATTCAATGAATGGCTGAGTGCTGCCTATAATTGGCTGAGTGCTCGGCCAATCAGATTTAAAATCCCCGCCTGCTGAAAGAGATTCATGGCAGTGCAGGGAGAAGATGCGGCTGGATGTGACTGAGCCCCGGCAGCTGCGGAGAGGTGAGTATATATATTTTTTATTTTTACCACATTTTAGGGATGATTTTCAGTGAAGGGCTTATATTTAAAGCCCTTCCCTGAAAATCCCTGCAGGACTTGCCAGCAGCCCATTGCATTCAATGGGACTACAGAAGCGCCAGTCCCATTGAAAGCAATGGGAGAACTTCGCGATCCTCTGCCACATCTGTCACAGCTGTGACAGCTGTGACAGGGGAATTCTTCAGCCCTGTGGAGAGTCCCCTTGTCACTTAACACTGTGACAGTGCTGTTACAGTATTCAGTGACAAGGAGATTCCCCACGGGTAATATTTACATGCACCATGGACCTATGGTGTATGCATGAGCTATATTTTACAGGTGAGCGCGTTTGCACGCCTGTAAAACATGGATATGTGAACACACCATAGGGAACCATTCAGTTCTAATAGATGCGTGGTTTTGTGCACACCTATGTACGCACACGCATACACTTGTGTGAATGCACCCTTAATCGTTTTAAGTATTTGATTGTGCTTGGAGAGTTGTACCGAGCCACCAGTTTTTGGGGTTCTTTTTGTATCCCTCCATTTACAAATGCTCACTTAGGTGTTGCAGTACCTGGTTCACAATATCTTGTACACTTTAAAGCTATCCAGCCTTTGCCTTAGAATCATAGAATGGTAGAGTTGGAAGGGACCTCTAGGGTCATTGGGTCCAACCCCCTGCTCAGTTCAGGATTTACTAAATCATCCCAAATTATCCCTTGTTGCTGGGCTACCCGTACCATACAGGTTTTGCTACACCCCGTTTTCTATTCTGTATCTGTATCATCAGGAGAGGTCATCGATAGTTGATCTGCTCCAGTCCACCACTCGGAACCCCAAGCTGATCAGCTGCCCCTTGTCAGTGCAGCTACAACAGAAGTAAGAAGTGGAAGCTGCTGCTCCGACCCCTGTGTAGTGGCCAATGCTTGTAATTGCTGGTGCAGCTTCTATTCAATGAGAATAACCACTATTGTTGTGTGTATACATTTTTATGGGACACTGTCCCATTAAAAAAAAACTTTTCCCATGAAAAAAGAGAATCTAAAGAATAAAAAAGACTATAGGCGGTATAGCCACAACCGTAAATGTCCAAATGATTAAGATATTGCATGATTTATTCAGGATGGCTAATGCCATAAAATTAAAAAACATACACATTATCAGAACTTTTTGGCACGCCACGTGTGAAAAAAATCGAATAGAAAGTGATCCAAAAATTGCATATACTCCATAATGGTACTACTAATAAAAACAACAATTCAAGTTGCAAAACTACAAGCCTTCATAATGCCCCATTGATGGAAAAATAAAAACATTACAGGACTCAGAATACTCGAGCGTTGCGCTTGGAAATTTTCATCAGCCCCATTGAAATGAATGCGCTACTGAACATACATGGTCAGCGGTCCATTGAACATGACATTGCTCTGGTCAGATCGAGTAGGAGCTGAGGTCATCCAGTGAACAGAAGTGTGGCAAATTGGACCCCAGCATTCTTGAGATCAATGGGGGTTCCAGTAGTCAGACTCCCACTGAACCATCAGTTTTCACCCATTCAGTGCATGGGTAAAAACTACAAAAATCATTTAGCAATTGAAATACCCCTTTATATTATAACTAGAGATGAGCGAACGTGTTCTTCCGAGCTTGATATTCGTGCGAATATTAGGGTGTTCGGTATGTTCGTTATCCGTAACGAACACCATGCGGTGTCCGGGTTACTTTAACTTTCTTCCCTGAGACGTTAGCGCTTTTTTTTGGCCAATATAAAGACAGGGAAGGCATTACAACTTCCCCCTGCAACGTTTAAGCCCTATACCACCCCCCTGCTGTGAGTGGCTGGGGAGATAAGGTGTCCGCCTGATATAAAAGTCTGCCCCTCCCGCGGTTCGCTATGGATGCATTCTATATGCGCTCAATGGGGCCAGCGGCAGCAGCGCTGACCCCATTGAGAACATATAGAAGACAAATCCTTCTTCTCTGGCACAGCTGTAACAGCTGTAGCAGAGAAGAACGATGTTTGCCCATTGAATTCAATGGAGCGGCAATACAGCATGTTCCACTGAATGCAATGGGCTGCCGGCGATCGCAGGATGAATGGTCGGAAAGGGGTTAAATATATAACCCCTTTCCTGCAATTCATCCAGAAATGTGTTACACTAAAAATATATACCGGCGTATAAGGCGACCGGGCGTATAAGACGACCCCCCAACTGTCACCTTATACGCCGGTAATACAGTGGAGCAAAGAATAAAAATCATTACTTACGTTTTTAGATGATCTGCGGCGCTCCTGCAGGCTGTCACTCCCTCCTAATCCACGGCAAAGTATTCCTTTCTCCACGAAAGGCTTTAAATCCCTGCCTCCAGAAGCACACGTGCCTTCAGCCAATCACAGCCAATGACAATGATGTCATTGAATGGCTGTGATTGGCTGTGTTTCTGGAGGCGGGGATTTCAAGCCTTGAAATCCCCGCCTCCAGAAACACAGCCAATCACAGCCATTCAATGACATCATTGTCATTGGCTGTGATTGGCTGAAGGCACGTGTCTTTCTGGAGGCAGGGATTTAAAGCCTTTCATAGAGAAAGCTTGTCTGCCGTGGATTAGGAGGGAGTGACAGCCTGCAGGAGCGCCGCAGATCATCTAAAAACGTAAGTAATGCTTTTTATTCTTTGCTCCACTGTATTACCGGCGTATAAGGTGACAGTTGGGGGGTTGTCTTATACGCCCCGTCGCCTTATACGCCGGTATATATTTTTAGTGTAACACATTTCTGGATGAATTGCAGGAAAGGGGTTATATATTTAACCCCTTTCCGACCATTCATCCTGCGATCGCGGGCAGCCCATTGCATTCAGTGGAACCTGCTGTATTGCTGCTCCATTGAATTCAATGGGCAAACATCGTTCTTCTCTGCTACAGCTGTTACAGCTGTGGCAGAGGAGAACGATCTTTATGCTGACAGTGGGGGGGGGGGCACTCTTGCCGCTATTGTGGCTTAATAGTGGGACCTGTGAACTTGAGATGCAGCCCACCATGTAGCCCCTCGCCTGCCCTATCCGTCACTGTGTCATTCCCATCACTTTCTTGAATTGCCCAGATTTTCACACATGAAAACCTTAGCGAGCATCGGCGAAATACAAAAATGCTCTGGTCGCCCATTGACTTCAATGGGGTTCGTTATTCGAAACGAACACCCGGACATCGCGGGAAGTTCGTTCCGGATAACGAACACCCGAACATTTTGGTGTTTGCTCATCTCTAATTATAACACAACAAAGCACATTGTAAATAAATTCCAATGGCTAATTACCGGTGTAGCAAAAGGTTATCTGTTTTTTTTCCTTCCTCTGGATCAACATTGGGGGTAATAGTAGTTTGAACTGGATTGACATATGTCTTTTTTTGGCCTTAGATACTATGTTACTATTTTAATGTGTTGAGTCGAATTGAATGTTCCTACATCTATAGAAGTAGATTTGATTCCCTTTTGGCATGCAGAAGTAGAGTATTGCTTTACAGAAATCTATAGGCACCGATATCGCTTTGTAATATTAAGTAACTTTGAAAACATTTAACATGCCTTCTATTTCTATTACATTTGGAGCTGTATTCAAAGTTCTACTGGCTTCCTTTGGAATTCATGAGTCCTGGACTGATAGACACACTCTTTCTCTCTTGCTGCTCTTGGACCCCTATATAAGAGGGTATCCACTTACCGTGTGCCATTTATAATAATCGTATCTTCTTAGGTGGTGGACGGGTGTTGGGTCCCCTCACGCAACAGGGCATAGTTGTGATTCTGTAACCCAAAGTCAAACCTCTCCCTCAACCAGTTTAATTGTAGGTGGGTATTTTTTGTCAGATGCCCTTCTTCACCTAAATAGCTTGACCCAATATTCGCCTTCATAGACCACTTCTGTCTTTATTCAATAACTTATACAAATGGTTGCACCCTTAGAAATCAATGAGAGATTTAGACAAACACAAGGTTGTAATCTTTCCTTGGGCAGTTCTGGAAGATTAACTCATTCCTCTATTACTGGCTGGGAAAACACATCATTTTGCTCCTCCAGATAAGAATTATGAAGCTGTTAATCTAATGATCATTTGGTGTGTAGAATGAAACACAGACAAATGTAATTTGCAGGGTTGGTTTGTTTCTGTTCATTCCGTGGTTCTTATTATCTCTCAGGAGCTCTGCAGGTATATAATTGCATGTCTGAAAAATTTGGTTTTGTTTTGTCATAGTGACAGAACATTTTGTCTTGAGACTTAATTAAATCTGCCTGGTTTTAAACATCTACATACAAGGTGAGAGGGAATGTACTTTTTTACCGGTTGTATTGGGAGAAAGATTTATGAAAAGTATCTAGATGAGTGAAATGCTACGCTCAGGGGCTTATCTTTCGGCCTGGAAGCGGTCGATCCTTTTACAATCTAACATAAATTTCCCTTTATGCTGAATAGGTGTCTTCTGTAAACCATTTCTTTGGCGAACGATGCATTAAAAAGAAGGAAGACATTGTTTCATGCTTGTCAGTAATTGGGATCCTCACCGGGACTGTATTTAAAATGACCTGATGTGTAAAAATATATTAGAAGTGCAAGAAGAAAAGTGGCAGGTGAGCTGGAGGATAGAAAGAAGTTACCAATAAGTCTCCCCAAAGGCTCCTGTCCAATAAAACTCAATTCAGGATCCGCCTAGACTACCAGAGGATCCAAAGCTGAGGCATAACTAGGGGTCCGGCAGAGTGGCAAAGGTGGTGGTGGGGGATTAAAACATCCTAAGTAGGCCCCTTAATCCGGGTAACACTAATTACAACTACAGAGGTGTATCTTAATCCTAGTGGTTATATGAAGACCAATATTGTCAACATACAGTGACAACACAGTAGATACCAGATCTACACAGGCACTCAGTAAGTGCCTCCAAATACTGAACTTCAGAAAAAATAGTGTCATTACTATAGTTACTCTACTATCCTATGCTGATACATTTGAAAGTGAGGTTCACCCAGTGTTATGCCCATTGTGCATTTGGGCCTAAGGTCATCACTCCCTTTACCTCTCCCCAATCTGTGCCTCTGATCCATGGTTTAAAAGGGTTATTCAGCCTCCTATTTTTTTTAACCTACCAGGGTGGTGGGAAAACATAAAAAAGTCATGATTCATCATTGCTCTCTTTTTCTGGTGACCTGATCTCCACTACTCTTCACTTCCTGCAGCAGCAATGACAAAGTAATCTGTGACCGCTGCAGCTAATTTCTGGCCAGTGAGGTGGTGATTGACTGTAGTGATCATAGGTTCCTGGCGCTGCAGCAGGAAGAAACACACTAGGGGACTAGACACTGGTGGGAAGAGAGTGGCAGGGGTCAGGGGGGAAGAATATGACTTTTTCCTGTTTTCAACCACCTGGGACTAGTTTCAAAAAATGTTAAGTCGCTGTATAACCCCTTTAATCAGAGGAATTCCTCCAATGTAAAATTTGTAACAAACAGCACCCACACCCACACACACACACATACACACACACACACACACACACACTTACCATGTGCCATTTGTAATACCAGTGTCTTCTTATGCGACAGAGGGTATTTTGATCTACTTATCCACTTTTGCAATGCATTTTTGTTTGGGAGGTCCCAAACAATAAATTGATCAAAGGGGTCCCAGTGATTAACTGTAAATTGTGGGAATGTTACGTCCAAGATGGATGTAAACACCTCATCCATATTAGACACAATATATTGTGCTAAAAGACAGATTTACACACAATATGGCAATACAATAACAAACCAAAAAGGGGGGGGGGCACGGAAATCTGATTGTAACATGTTAATGTAATGTGCCCTACCTAAAAATGGGTACTTGCACTGATGAGGGCAACTCTACATCAGGAACATGGGGCAACTCTGACTCTTTCTGTTTAGGAGCAGGGATACTGGCTGCTAAGAATACACAACAGTATATGCAAAGTTAGATGTTACATGAGCACACAAAGAACCAGATGTTACACAAAAGCATTAACAACCAATAGTCAGGAGATGGATGTAATAACACCCTAAATTACACTTAAGGCCAAAGAGACTTATCTGAACTGAGGAACAAGACAGGATCTGCTGAACTGACTAAAAACATCTTCAGGCTGGAAGCATAACCAGCATCCTCTGTGAGGAGGAGCCAGGATAAATGTGTACAGACAAGCTCTGATTGGCCGGCTGGCACACACACCTCCCAGCCAACCAATCCATCCACACACCGGCAGAGAAGTGCTCATGTGATTGTTCACTCGACTGAGAAAATCGCATGAAATGTGTGTGTTGCGGGATGCACAAAGCTCACTCGCATATGAATCCCATTCTTTTGAACGGAGTCATATACACGAGCGGTGTGGGGAAAAAATTGTGACATGCTTTAACCTTTTGCGTTCCTTGGAACGCATCGCCCATTCATTTCATTGGGACCTATAACCCTTTCCAATCCACTGTCTGACGTCTAAAGACATTCTGATTGAAGGCTGTACAGTTCGATGTCAGAAGACGTCCAACAGGGTATTCTTACTGTATATTACTGCTGCTCTGTTGTTGGGGGCCTCTCCAGCATGTCACATACCACAGTACTGGTTCTAGCCAGCAGATGGTGCCTTTGTATAATGGCAGAAAGAGAAAGCCCCCTAGAAACCCTAAATTCAAAATTGGATTGCAAAGGGTTAATGCCTCGCATGGCTCTCGTTTACCGTGTGATGTGCATGCGAGTACGATGCAAGGTTTCCCATTGAAATCAACGGGAAACACTTGCGTTCTCCTATCGCGCGTGAAACTCCCGGGAGAGGATCAGAATTTCACGCGAGCTCTAAGTGCATAAGCAAAAAGCTGCATTGTTCGCCGAGCGATAGCGGCGGTGTCCCGCTCTGCCTGCATAGCTCTTAAGTAGCTACTTAACTACTATAGACTATGCAAAGATGATCACTCAAAGCTGTCACTCAACTAGTCGTTTGAGCGATTATGAGCGATCATCTATCAGTGTAAATGGGGTCTTACATCAAGCAGAGATCTTGAAAATGCTAAGAAATTTGGGTATTTTCATCTGCAAAGGCAAAAAAATCTCTCTTTTATTTTCTGCTTTATCCATCAGGACAGGAAAAAAAAAGATAGAAAAGTAGGATTTTAGAAAGAAAACTTTCTGGTTTTCATTCCTGTACCAAATGGATTTGTATTTCAAAGAAGAGGTCACAAAGTTTAAAGTTACTGGAGGAGGAGAGAACAAGCTGATGCTATAAAGAAAAGTTCTTCTTGAAAATGGTCTCTCTTGAAGCCGCAGACTCCCAGCAGAGGCGTGCATAAAAAGTCTGTCTAGACTTGATGTTTTATAAATACATTAACGATAATATTCCCACTAGCAAAGGTCAAAGATTAAGTGGGGTCCTACGTCTCCAAGTAGGAGGTAACATGTCTGTCTACTTAATGCAAGAGCCTTTTTACTGGAGATGCTGACAGTTTCCACTTCTTGAGCTTCCATTGCAAACATTTGTCCAAGGAGAATGAATTCATTGAGGCCAATGACCAAAGAAAATTGTGAAGCTTAAAGGAACGGTTCACAGACAGTTGCTTGCATGACTAATACAATTATGTGAACATAAGATCCCTCTTAGTGTTCGAGCCAGCACTGCAGAATAATGGCTTGTCAAACTGTCATTTGCAAGTGAGATCATTCACTTTATGTTTCACATTAGACTGTGTTCTTTTTCTTTTCGTCGGGTCACATACTAATAACCATATTGTGCATTAAACCCAGTGATTATCTGAACACTTGACAGATGGTGGGCTGTTAATTTGAATGTAAAAGACAGTGAATGCCAACCCTGCAAGATCTCAACGCAAAATATGAAATGTCAAAATATCATTTTTTTGGCTATTCTTCTGTGTTCCTTACATAACTAAGAATTGCTATGTTTTTTCTTTCTTTTATTACTCGTGAGATATAATTACTGTCTTGAGGTAATGAATGAGTATCTAATGGAAAACATATATTAATTGCATGTAAATGTATAAAGTAATAGTGATGTCAAAGAATGCAAACATTGTTCCTATATTATTAATAGTTAAAGGGATTGCCTGAGGTTTAATAAAGCTGTGCTGTCAAGGCTCACCAGCTATGTCGGTCCAGGACCGTGGTGATGTCATGGCGTCAGCTCCGATCCACATGCCGGTGCATGCTCAGTGTCATTTTGGCGCTGGTGTGTGGATGGGTTGGTCGGTCAGGAAGTGTCCTCCAAGACAATAAATTAGTTCCTCCTCGTTGAGGACGTCACTTATACTTCTAGTCTGAAATCGTTTCTGGTCAAATCGGTCATTGCTGTCTTGTTCCACCATCAGATAAGTCGGTTTGGTGTTAAGGATATTTGACGTTCTACAACATCTAGCTCCTGACTTCTTGCTATGTCTGCATTGGTATAATATGTGGTGCATTGTGTGCTTGTTTGGCATCTATACTGTATGTATTGTTATTTATTGTAGCATACATTATTCCTATTTCCAAATGGGGAGAGTTCCAAGTTCCTGACAGGGGGTTGTCCTCATCAGGACAGTTGCTCTACTTTTAGGTAGGGTCTCATTGCATTAGTAAGTCAGGGTCAGATTCCCCAATCCCCCCCACCACCCTTTTTGCTTTTGTTATAACTATTTTGTGTTCTCCACGTTAGTATATTGTGTGTCTATATATCCTTTTAGGACAACATGTCATGTCCGATCTAGATGAGGTGTTTTGCATCCAGCTCAGGTGTAACATGCTCCAAATAACTTGAAGGGAATGTATCACCTGTAATTTTTTTTATTACTAATTAAAACCAGATAATGAAACATTTTCCATTTTTCTGATTGTAGTTTTTTTGTTCTATTTTCTGTACATGATTATGGAGTCATCTTGTCTGAGCCTGTGTTCATAGGATATACAGATATTCTTTACAGTAACCACATGCAGCACAGGAACCCGAAAATTAGAGATTACTTATTTACTTCTATGGAAGAGTATTGTAAGCATGTTCTGTGACATATGCAGATGTCACTATGCAGAGAGGGGAAGGAGGTGAGCTGTGATGTTACCTATTGTGAATGGTGGATCCTGTGTTATCGATAAAGAGGTGTTACCTTTTATTGCAATCCTGTATGTGATGATATTGAGATGACTGCTGAAAAGTTTTTTCTACAGTACAGGAAATGTAAGCCTATTAGTAGGCTTATTAACATGGGTGATTTTTAACATTCAAGTTCTTTCTGAACTTTCAAACTGACAGAACTTGAACAAAACTCAGAGACATTAAAGGGGTTGTCTCGCGGCAAACATCACAATTTTACATTAACCCATTCCCCCCGTCACTCCCCTGGCATAAAATAGCAATTTAAAGCGGCTTTTAAACCGCTTGCTACTCACCGATCCGACGAAATATGGAGTTATAAAAATCTTCTCCCTAAGATGGCCGCCGGTCCTTTCCCAGGGATGCACTGCGGTTTTCTCCCATGGTGCACCGCGGGTCTTCTCCCATGGTGCACCATGGGCTCTGTGCGGTCCATTGCCGATTCCAGCCTCCTGATTGGCTGGAATCGGCACACGTGATGGGGCAGAGCTACGATGACGACGAGGTGACCAGCTCTTCCGCTCGAGCGGCCCCATTCACCAGGCAGAAGCACGGACTGCGCAAGCGCGTCTAAAAACGCCAGAAGACATCAGAATTAGACGGAGCCATGGAGACGGGGACGCTAGTAACGGAGCAGGTAAGTGAATAACTTCTGTATGGCTCATATTTAATGCACGATGTACATTACAAAGTGCATTAATATGGCCATACAGAAGTGTATAACCCTACTTGCTGCCGCGAGACAACTCCTTTAAAGCCAATGTGGATATTCACATGTGCATTTTATTTAACGGATCAAGCATGTCTTGTTTTGGTGCAATTCTCTAACCAGAATAGCCCATTGAAGTCAATAGGTGTGTGAAAAACCCCCAGAATGCATGTATTCCATTTTTATTTTCATGCACCCAATGACTTCAATGGTAGTTTTAAATGAAATCAATTGAGCCACCCTCTTTTCTTCATGCAAATAAAAAACAGATTGCAATCTAATGGCAGCCGTGCTTTAACCCTTTAAGGACACGGCCTATTTTGGCCACAAGGACACAATATATTTTTTTTTTTTTCAAAAGCCATAACTTCTTTATTTTTCCATCAACATGGCCGTGTGAGGGCTTATTTCTTGTGTGGGAGACTGTAGGGTTTTTTGGTACAACTTTTGGGTACATAAAATGCATTTTAAAACTTTTATTAATTTTTTTGGGAGGATAGGAAGAATAAACACAAATTCTGCCATTTTTTACCGTGTTAATCATGCAGCATAAGGGCTTATTCAGACGGGCGTATATCGGCCAGGTTTTCACGCCGGCCGATATATGCGGCCACTCTCTGCAAGGGGAGGAGGCGGGCTGGGAGCTAGTGCACTGAGTTCCTGCCCCCTCTCCGCCCTCCCTCCACCCCATACCACTGTTTGCAATGGGGGGCAGGAAGGGGGCACAACTTAGCTCTGCCGCACTCCTCCCCTCCTATTGCAAACAGTGGCGAGGGGCAGAGAGGGGGCAGGAGCTCAGTATACTAGCTCCCATCCAGTCCCCCCTCCTCCCCTTGCAGAGAGGGGCAGCGTATATTGGCCGGGCATGAAAACCCGACCGATATGCGTCTGTCTGAATAAGCCCTAAGTGACATGATACATTTTTTTTGCTGGTTGATATAATTATACCAAAGTTCTTTTTTTTTTTTTTTTTAGGTTTTTCCACTTTTGTACAATAAAGACCTTCTTTTTAATTTGTTGCATTAAAAATCCCATAATTTTTTAATTTTTCCATGGATGAAGCTCTCTGAGGGCTTGTTTTGCATTTTGCCTCTGTTTTTTAGTTTTTTGGAGTTTTTTACGCAGCAAGTAGATAAAGTATTGAGTTCAGGAATGCAAATGTCCTACTCACCTCCCCTGTCGTATTGCCATCGCATCCAGCGGCACTCCTAAGTAGTCCACCCGTCCTTATTTTATAATAGGCAGACTACCAGGTAAGTATAACACATCCCTGGAGTCAGCGAATCAACTACTTTTAGAGATAAAGGTAAGTGACAGAATCTCTTTTAGGCCTCGTGTTCACGGGAAAAATCAGGCCCGCCGCAGATTCTCCATGCAGAATCCGCAGCGGGTCCCTCCTTTCCCGGGGACATGAGGATGAAAATAAGAATAAACTCGCCTGTCCTGGACACTGCGGGTCTCCCCTACGTCGCGGTCGGATTTTCTTTCTTCGGCCCGGCGGATGTGCCCGGCGCCGCGACGGAGGGAAGATCCGCAGCGTCTGGACAGGTGAGTTTTAATTCAGGTACGGGTGTTCCACGGATCCGGATGGCTTCCATAGGCTTCAATAGAAGTCTGCGGGAGCCGTCCCCGCGGGAGACCTGCACGAAAATGGAGCATGTTGCGTTTTATTTCCCGCACGCAGATCCACGCCTGAGGGGAAAAATGACATCCGCAGGTATTTAACTACCTGCGGGTGTCCAATGCATCCCTATGGGACGCGGATCCGCGTGCGGGAAAAACGCTGCGGATTTAAAATGACAATTTACCCGTGGACATGAGGCCTTAGGCCTCCTACAGATGGAAAAGTGTCAGCGTGGTTTTTCACACATAAAATCAGCTGCAGAAACCACAATCATTAAAACCAATAGATTTCAATGGGTTACCTCACATGGAGCATTTTTCTGCCCGCATTTCTGTTGGGTAAAAAAATACGCAACATACTCTATTTTTGTGCACATTTGCGCACCCGAGACTTGAGAGGAATCTATTACTCACATCGTGTGCACGAAATCGCGTGCATAACTTCAGGATTTTTATGATGTTATTTACTAACATAGGTGACTAATTAGGCTGCTAAGGCAATTCAAAACTGGCCCGGCAGCACAGAAAACACACTCGCGAGAAGACATGATCGGGTTCCATCAAGAGCATAATTATGTCACGCTCTCACAAGAAGGATTACATCATGCTCATCTGCAGGAGGTCTAATATCTCAGATAGGTTTTTTTTTTTTTTAGAAGAAACACTTTTTTGTGCTTTTGACACTGGTGTTTTTTTGCTGTAAAACCTGCATGTTGGGATGCTTTCAGATGTTAGCTGTTGGTCAACAGAAAAATAAGAAAGGCCCTTCAAAGAATGCATTTTTGTGGCAGTCTTGTAATATACAGACTGTGTCCCAGCCTTATGGCAATAGGAGTGCTGCTTCTGTGCACATACGTGTCCTAATATACAGCCCAATGATGTGCCAAGTTCCATTTGTTTAAACTGTGTTAAAGTTGAGTGTATATGTGTTTCTGTGATTCTGGTCAGCAGCCCCTGCACTGGGAATGTGATGCTGGAGGGACACACGCCTATGAGGTCAGCCTGCCAGTATGAAAAGGAAGCAGAATGTGACGACACACAGAGAGCAGCAGCCATCTTTGCAGAGAAAGAACCAAGTGTCTGTGCTGCATGGAGAGTGTGTGGAGATCTTATAGGACTTTCCTGTGCAGCTAACCTGTGTGTAATTCAGTCCAGAGGCAGACAGAGTGTAAAGAGACAGTATGTTCAGTGGAGCCATGCTGAAAGGACTGTGCCCAGTGGGTAACCAGTAATACTGAAATTTTGGCTGTGGACATTGCCACGAAAGCTAAAGACTGGCAGTGCTGTTGAGTACCGGATGGTAACTGCACAACCCTGGCTTATATCACACCGCGGTGTATGGATTCTGCAGGACTGTCAGTGTGCTGAGCTACTTGCTGTTGGATTTCATTGCCTCCATTTTGTTTTCCTGCCTGCTGAGAAGAATCTTATTGCCTCAGATGTTGTGATAACCGTGGGGAGAGGACGCTTCGCTATACAAGAAAGGAACGACATTGGGCCCCAACGCGCGCTTCTACACACTGTAAGCAGTCCACCCGGACCACCGGTAAGAGGGGTGCGCACCCAAATGTGAAGTTAGGGTCAGTTAGGGATAGTTTTGGGACTATTGTTCTTTCAGTGTCCGTGCTGTGGAGGTGGACATAGTAAACGTGGAATATATTGTGAAATCTAACTTGAATTGTTCAAACTATACTCTGAATTTTGCTTGTCCTTATTCCTGTTCTTTTACCATTAACTTTCCTTTATTAACCTGTAGTAAATACATTTTTCTTAACTTGACCACCCCGTGTGCGTCCTTTCTGGTTGCGGAGACCAAACCACCTGCCTTGCTCTCGGTTCACAAATTGGCGTAGTCGGCAGGATCCGCTTTCCAGAATGGACGGCAACGCACCAGTTAGGGGGGATGGTGCCAGAGGAGGAATGCCAGCAGGGGCTATAGTGAGTCAGTTAGTTAAATTTGATGGCAATAATATGTCTGTGAGTATGTGGGTGGAGCAGATAAGAATGGTCCAGCGAATGTACCAGACCGCACCAGAAGTACTAGTAGAGCTAGCAATATTGACGTTACAAGGTGATGCTAAGACCACAGTGATATTAAGGCCATTCGATCAAAGACAGACATTTGAGCAAGTGGTACAGATTCTAGAAACCATCTATGGAGAAACAGCATTGCTGGGATCCCTGCAGGCTCGATTCTTCCAGAGAGTGCAACAGGAGAATGAAAGTCTCCCCCAATATGCAAATGCCCTACAAGAACTGATCCAAGATATTCAAGGGAAGGAAAGAGGCTCACCGGCCTTCTGTAACCCTGATCGGACTCTCCGTGACCAGTTTGTTCTGGGGATCCGCGACGGCGGTTTGACTGTTGCTATGCAGGACTTTATACGACGAGAGACTAATGCTAAATTTTATGACGTGCAGGTAGAGGCCATCTCACGTGCCAATAGTATTGTCCCAAAGCCCCAGACCGCAGTTGGAGTCACTTTGTCGCAGGCGGCTAGCTCCAGCCTAGAAACAGTAGAAAGAGTGCCAGCTAAAGAAATTCTAAAAGTAATGCAGAAATTGCAAGAGCAAATGGAACGCTTGCAAACCTGTTGTGATGAAAACTCTATGAGAATCGCAGACTTCCAGAGAACTAGAGATGAAGGAGTGTGCCGTCCACACCAAGAAGGTCAGAACCACCCACAACCCCGCTGGAGGGATGAGAACAGGACCTACCGAAGGGGTCCCAATAATTTAGTACAGCGCTCAGGAGAAACCGAAGGGGCTTACCGAAGGGGCCCAAATCGATGTCCAGAACGACGGGAAATATGTTGCTGGGAGTGTAGACGAATGGGTCACGTTGCTGCCAGATGTCCAGACCAGCGACAAGCTTATGAGAGACTGCCGTTAAACTAAGGTCCCCTGCTGCTGTAGGGCACGGAGTAGGGGAGACCAAGAAGGAGATTATGTGGGGAAAATGCCCTGATGATGACCTAATTGCTGCAAGTCCTGTCATCCAAATGGAATTAGAAGGTATTCCGGTTATCGGGATGATTGACACGGGTTCTCAAGTAACGACTCTGAGTAGAGATTGTTATGAACGGTACTTCCGACAACATGTGAAATATGATCCCCATACATTCGTACGAGTGGTCGCAGCCAACCAGTTACCAGTCCCAGTAGTGGGAGTAACCTGGATGAATGTCCGGTTATGTGGTCAAGATCTAGGTAAGAAAGGCATTGTGGTGGTACAGGAGCCACATGAAGTAAAGGCCCCTGTCATTTTGGGGATAAATGTGCTAAGAATTGGATCAGATCCTCTTTGAAAAGAAAGGTCATGGTTATTGGAAACAAACTACCACCCATCGGCCTACTCGAGCAGCGTTCCAGCGGCTGATCCAGATATGTGGCTTACAGGAAAGCTCAGATGCACAGCGTCCTCTGGCACGAATTTCTGTCCCTATGCATACAAAAGTTACACTGCCACCCCGTCAGGAGATGATAGTGTCCATGCCTGTAGGCACCTGTCGGAAATTAGAAGGCAGAGCTGTCTTGGTAGAACCACTGCCGGCAGCCGAAGGAGGTGTTGATCTGCTAGTAGCCCGTTCCTTGGGAATAGTTCGCAATGGGAGAGTACCACTCCGATGTGTAGACACCCAGGACCAGAGTGTAGATCTGACACCAGGAAGGATGCTGGCTAACATCTATGTAACTCCGGAAGAAGTAAAGAACGTAACGCCGATGCATCTGAAGCCAGCTGAAAGAGATGAGTGGACCATAACCGTGTCTATGGGAGAAGATGAGGGTCCCTCCTCTAAATGGAATGGCTGTGCAATTCGAGAACAGATGAAGATGGAGACTTATTCGTGCTCTCCAAAACAGGTCCAGAAGATAGATGAGCTGTTGTGGGAAAACAGAGCCACTTTCACGTGTTACGCTGAAGATTTTGGATGTACAACTGGGGTCTGCCATGAGATTCCCACAGGAGACACCCCTCCAATTAGAGAGCGCTACCGAAAAATTCCTCCACGGTTGTATCAGGAAGTGAAAGAAGTGTTGCCTAAGATGCTGCAAGGCGGGATCATCCGAGAAAGCCAAAGTCCCTGGGCAGCTCCAGTGGTGTTAGTAAAAAAAAGGATGGGTCTCTTCGGTTTTGTGTAGACTATCGGAAGTTAAATGCCTGCACCGTGAGAGATTCTCACCCCTTACCTCGGATTGAGGAGTCCCTCTCGGCGCTAGGGAGAGCTTGGTACTTCTCCTCACTAGATCTGGCTAGTGGGTATTGGCAGGTGCCGATGGCTGAGAAAGACAAGGAGAAGACAGCTTTCATCTTGCCCATGGGACTATATGAATTTAACCGGATGCCCTTCGGGCTGACAAATGCACCCGGAACGTTCCAGAGATTGATGGAGAAATGTCTCGGTGACTTCAACTTTGAGTTCACTCTCATCTACTTGGATGACATTATAGTGTATTCTGCAACCTTTGAAGACCATCTCTACCAACAGGGTCAAGTATTTCGACGATTGAGGGAACGCGGGCTAAAATTAAAACCCAGCAAATGTCGGTTGTTCCAATCTGAAATTGATTACTTGGGTCATCGCGTATCAGGAGAAGGGGTGAGACCGTCGAGGGACAAGATAGCGGCTATTCAGGATTGGCCGACACCAACTACCCTGCGAGAAGTGAGGGCGTTTCTTGGAGTAGCCGGTTACTATCAACGGTTTATTAAGGATTTTGCCAGGGTAGCAGCACCACTAAATGCCCTCCTACGGGGCACATCTGGTGGTCCGAAAAACCTGCCTGTGAAATGGGGAACTGAACAGGAAAAAGCCTTCCGGGAATTGAAGGATGCTCTGACAACGACCCCAATCTTGGCGTACGCTGATTACCACTTACCGTTCCAGCTATATACGGATGCGAGCCTGTATGGTCTCGGAGCAGTGCTTTCCCTGGTTCAGGATGGCCAGGAGCGGGTTATAGCATACGCCAGCCGGTCTTTGAGGGATTCTGAAAGAAATCCTGTGAATTATAGTTCATTTAAGTTGGAGCTGTTGGCACTAGTATGGGCCATGACTGAGAAATTCTCTGAATACTTGACTGGGGCTGAAGTTTTAGTACTGACTGACAACAACCCATTAGCTCATCTGAAAAATGCCAAGCTTGGGGCTTTAGAGCAGAGGTGGATAGCCCGAATGTCTAAGTTTAATTATCACATTAAGTATCGGTCCAAGACAGAGAACCAGAATGCTGATGGACTTTCTAGGGTAACTACCCAGACCCCCACAGGAGATGTGGATCACGAGTTAGAGCATGTGGAGGTGCCTGACTTCAGCAGATTTTCACAGGCCCTGGCCACCGCTAATCAGTGTGAAATGGAAGGGACTGAAGTGGCTCCTTTCTGTGGTCCCTCAAGACAGGAATGGGCACAGATGCAGCAGGCCCATGAGGGGCTGGCACGGATGATCAAGTTTGTTGAGGAAGGCAAGAAGCCCTGTAGAGAGGAAAGAGAACGACTGACACGGGAGATATTATCGGTTCTGAATCAGTGGGAGAAGTTGGAGATGAAAAATGGAGTTCTATGCCGAAAGGTTTATCTATCTTCTGAAATCGATGTTCGATACCAAATTGTGGTGCCTAGTGAACTGGCTCGCTCATTGGTGATTGAGGCTCATAACAAGAATGGTCACTTTGGTCACGAGAAGACCTTTCGTTGGTTACAGCGTCTGATTTACTGCCATGGTCTCCGTCAAATGGTTGAAGAAGTATGCCGCAGCTGTCAAACTTGTGAGATCCATAAGGCAATAGAAGAGAGGGCTCCCCTGCAAACCATAGTGACCCAAGAACCTTTGGAAATCGTCATGATAGACTATCTAATGGTGGGCCCATCCAACAGCGGGCATCAGTATTGCCTCATAATGGTGGACCACTTCACCAAATTTGCAGTGGTAACTGCCACCAAGGACCAGACAGCTGAGTCAGCAGCTTGGGCTCTGTGTCAAGATTTCATTCGAGTGTATGGGTGTCCTCAACGCATCCACTCCGATCAGGGAGCCTGCTTTGAGGGTCATGTAATGAAGGACGTTCAACGTATCTATGGAATAAAGAAGTCGCACACAACTCCATACCATCCGCAAGGGAACGGGGCCTGTGAAAGATTCAACAGAACTCTGGTACAGATGCTGCGGATGCTGGAGGAAGACAAGAAGTTACAATGGCCTCAGTTCTTGTCTGAGATGGTCTGGGCCTATAATAATCAGGTCCATTCTACAACAGGGTACTCCCCTTATACTCTCTTCTTTGGGTGTTCTGGGCGAAGAATGGGAGAATTACAGCTGACTGATGTGGATGGGTTCCCTCCAAGGGATCCAAAGTCCTGGGTACGAGCACATCGGCAGAGACTTGAGACGATCCATCGATTGGTACGGCAGCGTCTACGAGAACATTCTCATTCTGATAAGACCCCAGTGCAAGAAGCACCATTGCAGCCAGGCGACCTGGTTCTGGTGCATGTCAAGAAGCCCCAAGGGAAGCTGGAAAGCAGATGGTAGGCTGTGCCATATCGTGTTGTTTGCTGCAAGTATGCCAATGGGCCAGTGTACCAAGTCCAGAAGGAAGGAGCTGATTGTGTTCGAGTACTTCACAGAAATATGCTGCGCCTATGTCATTCTGAAGAAACAAATTGTACCAGAACTGCCAACGTCAACGAGCTCCCACAGTCAGAGACTGGTGGTGTGGAATGGGCCTATGACGATGAGGATGATTGCTGGCCGATCCTTGCTCCTGAGGATGTTCCACCGGTGACTACTGAGCCTCCAGCCTGTGCCTCCACTGGTGCGGAGTCTGCTAGTACTTCTCAGCCCATGGCTGAAGTGCCCCAGAGTATTTCACAGGTTCTCAGACGGACCACTAGGATAAATGCTGGCACCCCCCCTGTTCGGTATTTGCAGGATGAGTTTGTTTGGCCTGCCATACAACGGTACACTACCACTTTGCACATAAAAGTACAACCCTCTGGATATTCAGTCATTGGCAGGGACGGCCAATCTTAAAGTGGGGGGGAATATGTAATATACAGACTGTGTCCCAGCCTTATGGCAATAGGAGTGCTGCTTCTGTGCATATACTTGTCCTAATATACAGCCCAATGATGTGCCAAGTTCCATTTGTTTAAACTGTGTTAAAGTTGAGTGTATATGTGTTTCTGTGATTCTGGTCAGCAGCCCCTGCACTGGGAATGTGATGCTGGAGGGACACACCCCTATGAGGTCAGCCTGCCTGTCTGCAGACACAGTATGAGAAGGAAGCAGGATGTGACGACACAGAGAGAGCATCAGCCATCTTTGTAAGAGAGAAAACCAAGTGTCTGTGCTGTATTGAGAGTGTGTGGAGATCTTAGAGGACTTTCCTGTGCAGCTAACCTGTGTGTAATTCAGTCCAGAGGCAGACAGAGTGTAAAGAGACAGTATATTCAGTGGAGCCATGCTGAAAGGACTGTGCCCAGTGGCTAACCAGTAATACTGACATTGTGGCTGTGGACATTGCCACCAAAGTTATAGACTGGCAGTGCTGTTGAGTACCGGACGGTAACTGCACAACCCTGGCTCATATCACACCCGGTGTATGGATTCTGCAGGACTGTCAGTGTGCTGAGCTACTTGCTGTTGGATTTCATTGTTTCCATTTTGTTTTCCTGCCTGCTGAGAAGAATCTTATTGCCTCGGATGTTGTGATAACCGTGAGGAGAGGACGCTTCGCTATACAAGAAAGGAACGACATTGGGCCCCAACGTGCGCTTCTACAAACTGTAAGCAGTCCACCCGGACCACCGGTAAGAGGGGTGCGCACCCAAATGTGAAGTTAGGGTCAATTAGGGATAGTTTTGGGACTATTGTTCTTTCAGTGTCCATGCTGTGGAGGTGGACATAGTAAACGTGGAATATATTGTGAAATCTAACTTGAATTGTTCAAACTATACTGTGAATTTTGCTTGTCCTTATTCCTGTTCTTTTACCATTAACTTGCCTTTATTAACCTGTAGTAAATACATTTTTCTTAACTTGGCCACCCCGTGTGCGTCCTTTCTGGTTGCGGAGACCAAACCACCTGCCTTGCTCTCGGTTCACAGTCTTTTCTCATTTTTGCTGTTTTTTTTTTTTCCTCTAAATTGCAGCATGCTGACAATTTTTGGGGCATTTTTGGACAAGATTATCTTGCTAAAGATAATGCTAAATAAAAAACCTATATGTGAGCAAAAAAGTCCATATAAACTCAGGCATTACAATAAAAACAGCCATAGAACACTTTGTGTGAAGGGAGCCTAAAAATGAGTGTTCCAGAATGTTCTTTTAATCCAAGGGATATGACTAGACGGAAATGTAGACTTCTATGTTATGGCAGAAATCCTAAGCTGGTATTCAATGTCTTAGTTGAGTGGTTCATTCCCGGTTGACCGCCAATAATCCGTGGCTATGCTAGTTGGCAAACTGGAAACCAGGGAATGCAGAACATTTGTTCTTTGTGATGTGGCACATCATTGTAAAATAAGTCCATCGAAATGAGAAGCAGATTTCTTTGGTTTAAAATGCAAACTATCAGCTATAAAGCAGAATTATTACACTGCCTGTTCCGCATGGTGGATGTTCTAGAAATTCATAACCATTTACAATATGCATTTACTTTTCAAAATGGAATGCATGTAATCATTTTACGCTGCAATGTCACAGGATGCCAATTGTAAATGGTAGATTCTGAATCCAATCCACTAGCCGTATGTATATCTGTTCTTCCAGTCAATTTGTATTTGTACGGTATGTGAAACGCTGCATCTTTAGTCATGTTCTATCACTATGATAGCTAAGTGCATTGTATTGATCTATATCATCAGCTACTCCCGCTCTGACTAGGGGCATCTGAGGTTTTGCTTCTCTTCTAGCTATAGAAATGTAGATGTAAAGGGACTAATACAATAAGTTGCAGTTAACAAGCTTGTAACATTATAACTGGCAATCGGCAAAAGGTTTTGGTTACTAGATTTGTGTAATAAGGTCCCATTGGTTTAACAGTTTGCACTAGTTGGTAATGTTTTATTTAAGCAATGTGTCTCCTGGAGCCAGGGAAAAGGTTGCAGAAATGCAAAGGAGACATTTGTAGGAAAAAAATAAGTCCAGTGGATATATAATGGATGATGCCTTACGGATGGGTGGATACGCAGGCAGTGGAATATGCTGAGAATAGCAAGAGGAGTAGCAGAGCAAGATACTTGTGAGGCCTGTGTTGGCTGCACTAGCTTGAGATAGCGGGAGTATCAGTTTCCTACTGAAGCAACTGGGAGACATGTAGTTTGAGCTTCATTGTATTTCTACCTGAACCTTGGTTCTTGGAAGAAAAGAAAGATACATTATACTGCATGTAGACCTTTCCGGTTATTAAAGTTTGTTGTTGGATCAAGAAAGGATGTTGACTTTCTACCCAGCCACCCAATGTTGCAAACTCTGCGAAAGGGCCTTTGTTCAAAGGTTCCTAAGTCCTGGTGATATCTCTTCCCTCTACCCAGGAGAGCCTTGCAGTCTTCTCCAAGGGTAGTCAATGGGCGAACCTGTTGGAGGATGTTCCTATCCAGAACACCTCTACACAGGATCCACTAACAATTTCAAGTCTCTGTTGAGTACAGACCACCCGATTGCAATGTTGTCAGTGGTGGGAGTGACACAGAATGACTCCTCATCCCCACACACAGGCTTAGAAAATTGTGACTCCTTATACTGACCACTCAAAGGAGCTCTCTGCAGAGAGTTATATGTAGCCCCTATTAAAACAATAAGGACTGTATTACTGGTTTCCAATTCTAGCTTCCCCATCTCATCTGAGTGAACCTCATATTGTTTGAAGAAGTGGTGGTCACATGAATGGTGCGGATTTGTTTGGTGGAATGGGAAATAAGACCCTTAGTTACATATTTTTGCGTGAACTTTTACTTCAATTTTGAACTCGGTAATAATTATGGTAAACAGTTACAGGAGTCCTATATATCAACAAAATACAGATGTTGATGATGACATGTAGTGAATGACTCAGATGGCACAGTAATTGCTTTGATGGATATATATATATATATATATATATATATATATATATATATATATATATATTATAGAGGTAAGGACTGTTGTGTCAGTCCAGTTCTGACCTTTTCTCCTCTTAAATCTCGCTCTCAAACATGGGAGGTCTTAACTCAAATGCTATGTTGTGTTTATCCTCCTATTCAACTATATCACACAAGTTCTTGCAAGGGATACAAACATCTTACCTTCTTCAGGGGATGTCCCGTGCGCCACCCAACCCTATGCTGTCCTCCACCGTCATCATAATATAAAACATGGAAACATTTTAAAAAACAGTATAGTAAAATACTTAACAGTTGTTGACTATACTAAACAAAACTAGTACCATAATGAAATAAAGACTTAAGGCCCATTTACATGCAAAGATAATCTATCAAGCGCCTGAAAGATTTTGCGATCTTTTTGCATAAAGTGTTAATGGCCATTAATGGCCTTTAACACTTTATCATCTTCATTTGCATGTAAAAAGGGCCTCCACATGGTTTATGCAGAGCCCAATGTGCGATTAATCACACGCCCAGCACACAGCTACTTTTTTCTCATTGTGGCTGCCAGCAGGTTACAATGTTATCTGCCGGCTCCCTGCAGAGATAACAGCCTGTGGTCTGATAAGAGAAAAATGTGTTTGCTCTATCTCTAGTAGCTGAACATTGGATTTTAAGTTCACCTCAAAATCATCATTCAAACAAAAAGTGCCCGATGCCCGTGTTTACATATAATGATTATCGCTCATTTTCGGTCATTTGAACAAATTATGAGCGACAATCATTACATGTAAATGAGCTCAACTTCTAAACAACTAAAGGCCTTTCTCACATTAACTAATGGTAATGTTCATGAGTCTAGCATGAAGAAAATGACCAATAATGGTGTGCATGGCAAGATTACAAGGAGAAAGCCGCTGCTTTCAAAAAAGAATATTGCTGCCCATCTGCAGTTTGATAAAGATCACCTGAACAAGCAAGAAGGGTACTGGAACAATGATTTCTGGACAGATAAGATCAAAGTTGAGCTTTTTGTCTTAAACGAGAAGTGTTATGTTTAACCCTTTAGTGACCAGCCCATAGTGTTTTTACGTCCCGGCCTGCTGTGCTTTAATCCCCAAGGACATAAACATGCCTCCCCTGGGGATTAAAACCCTGAAGGCCCAGGGTTGGAAGACAATAGAAAGTTTAAAAAAAGTTAAAGCTTCAGCTCCCCTTATTGAACGGATCCGTAAGGGGAGCTGTGGATACTCACCCCCATCCTCCGTGATGTCCCTTGCAGGACCTGACACTGGTGTCTGCGCATGCGCGCCAGACGTCATTACGTTACGCGAATGCCCAGAGAGAAATTTAAAAACTCCCTGCTCATGCGATTCCGAGTCACATGATTACTGTTATCCAATGGATAACAGCTATCATGTAAAAGTTTTAAAAAAATGTGAAAAAAAGGTTTTTTCATCTCCCCTCATGGATCATATCAATGAGAGGAGATGAAATAAGGTACCCAAGGCCCCTGGATTTATCCGTGGACCTTACCCCCCCCCCCTTCTGCGCATGCGCCCATCATCAAAATGGTGGACGCATGCGCAAAAGCTGCAGATTGCCAATTTGTTAATTTAAAATCTCCCCGCACCTGGCTACCAAATGTAGCCGAGAGCCTGGACATCGCACTGGGGACTGGTTATACGCGGTTATTGGTCACGTGATCACGTTATCCAATGGATAACGGCTATCATGTAAAAGTAAAAAAAAGCTAAAGTTTCACCTCTTGTCACGGATCTGAACCATGAGGGAGGTGAAATTACTTACTTAAGGCCTGTGGCGATGTCCCCCAACAGGATCCTTATCCGTGGACCTTTCTCCAGTGGTTTCCGGTCACATGATTGCCATTATCCAATGGATACTGGCGATCATGTAAAAGTTAAAAGACCGTTAAAGTTTGATGCTCGGTTCTATTTGGTCCCAGTTGTGCATCCAGACAGAGGATTAGGACCATAATGGGTATGTTTCTGAACACGAGACAAACGGTGGTATCTATTTTGGGGTGAAAGATCTGGTCTGTCGATTTGGCCGCTCAACAGCTCTACAAGTGGGCAATGGGGCCTAAATCGCCTTCATGCAAAATGTCTGTTCTGAGAGCCATCGGCTGCTCCTTTTGGTTTGGGCCCTGTTGTGGATACGGACATAAGATTAGAGTCACAACGGGTATGTTTCTAAAGCGAGGACAAACAGGGGTATCCATTTTGGGGTGCAAAAACTCATTTTCATGTGCATTATAGCAAAAAATCCTGTCTTCAAAATGGCATATTTGCAAAAATGTGATATTTTATTTTTTCTCCTCTAAATTGCATTAACTCCTGAAAACAAACTGTGGGGTCAAAATACTCATAACACCCCTCAGTGAATATATTAAGGGGTTTATTTTATTTTTTTTAAATAGGGTCATTTGTGGGGGTATCTAACATTCTGACACCTATGAGCCTTTGCAATCTTGCAAAGTTTTTCCAATGCGTGTCCAGAATAAAGTAAACAGACGGAAATATATATCTGATCAAAATTTTCTATATTATGTTTGCACATATTTGAGATATTGCATTAGAAAATGTGAAAAAAATGACGATTGTTTCAAAATTCTCCCAATTTTGACGCTTTTAATAAATCTACACATATTCTATTGGTCTATTTTTACCGCCTAAATGAAGTACAAAAACAATGTCAGAATCACTTGGATATGCAAAACCTTTACGGTGTTATTCCATGTCAAAGTGACACATGTCAGATTTCCAAAATTTGGCCTATTCATTAAGGAGAAAACAGGCTTGGTCACTAAGGGGTTAATATAAATATAAGCAAAAATATGGAAAATTCCAAAGGATTCGCAACCTTTCAAGCACCTCTGTATTCTTGCTCATCATAATTCTTTCTACATCTAAATGTAGTAAATACAGTTACCTTTCATTGATTCGTCAGCCTAGATATCTTACTTATGTTCCTTTGTTTGTATGTAGCTCTCTGTCTTTAAACTGCAGATGTCTGAATTTAGGAAGCGCATTAATGAATTTTCCTACTTTTATGTG
Organism: Eleutherodactylus coqui; assembly: GCF_035609145.1. Lineage (NCBI taxonomy): Eukaryota > Metazoa > Chordata > Amphibia > Anura > Eleutherodactylidae > Eleutherodactylus > Eleutherodactylus coqui. The sequence goes on along the minus strand of NC_089839.1, from coordinate 182,925,135 downwards.
ATATCTAATCTGAATCACCTTCCAAACATCACAGGTTTTCATGTGTCTAAACAAACAGATCTATTAAGTCCTCCAAGACCTTGGCAGCTATTAATAGAAGGTTAAATTTCTCTGCGCTTTCTAAGTTGTAGCACATTCATAATCCAACCAATTTTACAGAAAAGAAGCTGAGCAAAATCAGAGCCTTGTTGACAGTTTCCAATATCCATTAGCATGCTAATTTTCTCTGTATATTCACAATGAAAACACTTTAGAGGCTTTAAACCCACATCTACTGGTATTGAATTTAGTCACTTTAGATGGTTCATACATTTTAGATGGGATATAAGTTTATGTGATAGAAAAAACATGCAAATACATGCAAGATCATTGCAGACAGATGTTTCTTCTGGATGGCTCTTACTAGACTGCATGTAAGAGGGTTGGATACTGATGTGGATTGTCAGTATACCAACCACCCATCATTGTGTCTTTGAACCATGAGTAGTTGCCTCTTGGTTTAAGGGGGTTATATAGGCCTGTGTCCTCCAGGGGAGGGGCGGCAGCGACACACTGGACTTCAAACCGGTAGGTGAACTCACGACCAGCTTTATTGTTCAGCACAGCAAACAAAAACAGTATCCTTCACATAGCATAGGCACCTCACAGGGTGCTCAAGTCCGTGTAAACATAAATGCAGTTTGCACCACCAAGTGCTCCAAGGTTTCTCTCCTCAGACTGTCAGGCCCTGACTTCCTGGAGCTGCAGTCCTTTATGCTCCAGTAATGAGGTCAGGGCCTACAGCTGCACCTCCTGAGAACTAGGGTGAAGTTATGGACTGGAGCGCCACCCTGTCCAGACTAAAAGCCTGGGAGGGAGGTAAACTCCATCCACAACTTCACCCTTTAGATGCCTACATATCTCCCCCTCTTCTCCAGACCGGATGGCTGGGTCTTATTGGCGATCAGACAATGCACTCTAGACAGGGCATCAGCGTTACCTTGTGACTTGCCTGGTCTATACTCGAGGGTGAACTTGAAATTCTGAAGCGAGAGAAACCATCTCGTCACCCTTGCATTCTTTTCCTTATTTTGCTTCATCAAGGTCAAGGGGGCATGGTCTGACACCATTCTGAACACTCCTCCCAAGGGATAGTATCTCAATGCTTCCAGTGCCCATTTTACCACTAAACATTCTCGTTCAACAATAGCATAATTCTTCTCCGCAAGAGACAGTTTCCGGCTTAAATACAGTACTGGATGTTCTTCCCCATTTATGGACTGGGACAACACTGCACCCAACCCTACATTAGAGGCATCCGTCTGCACAATAAATTATTTCGAGAAAACGTCCATTACCAACACTGGCTGTTGGCAAAGGGCAGACTTTAAATTTTGAAAGGCCCGCTTGGCCTCGGCTGTCCATGCCACCATTACCGACTTGCCCAATTTCGTCAAGTCCGTAAGTGGTGCTGCAATGAAGTCAAAGTTAGGCACAAACCTACGGTAGTACCCGGTCATTCCTAAAAAAGCTCTGACCTGTTTTTTTGTTATCGGTCTAGGCCATGCCTATATGGCCTCTACCTTGTTGACCTGGGGTTTAATGACACCATGGCCAATAACATAGCCAAGGTACTTGGCATCTTCAAGGGCTACTGCACATTTTCCAGGGTTCAAAATTAAACCTGACCCTTTTATGGTATCCATGATGACCTGTACCTTCGCGGTGCTCTGACAGGTGGGGCGCGACTCACAGTACTCTTTTATGTCCTTGCACACCCCTGGCCAGAAGAACCTTTGAAGAATTCTATCCCACATTTTATCAGTTCCTAAATGTCTCCCTAATACATGATTATGTGCCAAGTCTAGCACCTTGCGCTTGTACAGCTTCGGCGCGACCAACTGTTCCACCATTTTCTCGCCTATTTTTGTTATTCTATACAGCAAGTTATTATTCATGGCAAAATGGGGGAACTGTTGGTCAGAACCAGGTTACCGTAACACACCATTATTATCACAACATTTTCTTTTGTATTAACCAGAGTGGGGTCGCTTAATTGGGCTGTCCCAAAGTTCTCTGGCGCATCCTCCAGATCGGACACATCCTGAACCAAGGGGTGAACTTCCTCTTCAACATCATCTCCAGCCAAGACCTCTAGAGGAAAAGTTACATCTCCTGGTTCAATCTCCACATTTACCGCGCTATCCTGCAAAGGGGTAAGGTCAGCTGGGTTTGCATTAGTCTCTTTAGAAGGGTTAATCATCTCCCCCCACATGTCCCAGAACACAGGAAAATCATGTCCCAAAATTGCACTGTGCATTAACCCTTTGACCACACCTACATCGTAGGTCACAGTTCCGACATGTGCCACAAATTACAGAGACTACTGAAAGAGGAGATACTGCCAAGAGTGCACTCTCTTCAGAAACGAAAGTGTTACCTGGAGGCTGCTATTAGCGAGGGTAACTGAGCATTGCCGAACTGTTAAAGAATCAATGAAAAAGTGTCATTGACAAAACCCTATCTTGTCCATCCATGAAACTCAGCACTGGGTGATTGTCGTGATGCAAAGGAGTTACTTACTGGTGTCTGTTTCTGTTGAAGTAATATAAGTTCCATTGGAGCAAGCAGCAATGTGGTCTGTCTTAGAGTATCTGCCACCCTGCCATATGCTGTCTAGTCAGGTCTGTGATTGGGCCTTTTTCCGAGTTCCCTGTGGTCCTGTGAAATGGAAATTTCGTCAGCCCCTCTCGGCAAGTCTACAGAAACACTTGTCAGAGGACCGCCTGCTCTGCAGAACTCTTCATTGGCACATTTGCCACTGTTATGTATTGCACTAATATATATTTTGCCCTGTTGTCTTAATATATACTTTGTTCGCAGGCTGACAGGATAGGAATATATATAGTATACTACGATAATGATGATATTTGTACACTGTAACTCTAATGAATTGTCTGAGACTCCCACAAACTGATATGAACAAAGGGATCATATTAAATTACTAAAGTATAACTCACTTGTTAATTCTGTCCCAACTCCAGCATTGCAGATGCTAGCTAGTCTATTTATTATTGTAGCAGTGATGTAACCAACTACCCCTGTGAATGCTGTAGCCAATCACTGGCTTCAGTGGTCACGTGGTAAGTCAGTGATGGCACCGATTGAGCGCTGGTCTAGGAATGAACAGGTGAGTTATACTTATTTTGCTATTCCATAACAATTCCTAGGTTTACTTAAATGTGTGGCGTTGTTGAGAAACCACTGCAAGGTGTCAGGCAAGTCATCTGGCTGGGTAATTGCTTGCACCTTTGTGCACACTATTTATATATGATACCCCAGTACTAGAAGTATGATAAATAAGAAGGTTACATTTAGCATCTCATGGCAGTTGTTAGTATTAAGGCGCACCACCCTGGGGACCAATAATGCTGCACCAACCTATACAGTCCACTGCAAGCTATGAAGCAAGTGCTGATTGACTTACAAATTACTGTAGAGTAGTTCAAACCAGGCTGAAATCAAAGATTTAAACCATTTTGGCCGATGATTGTCCAAACTATCGGATGTTTCTTACAATAGATATACTGGATGTTTTTCCTCTGGTCATCACTTAAAATCTTGTGTGCATCACATTTATACAATTTTTTTTTAACTACAGTAAGTCCCAGATCTTCCAGTTCAACCAGGCTGTTGGATGGTCAGATAATTTGCACAAATCATGTGACATGATTAATCAGTTTTATGGTGCCCAATCTTAATCTAATGTGCATGGCCTGCTTGAAGATGTGTGTCTTCAATAGACATCACTGTACACTTGTTCACTAAGCAGCTATTCTTTCAAACTCCTTCTTACATGTGTGATCAACTAGGTAGAGAGAACATTTACTTTCAAAGGGGATAGATGAATAAACCTCTGATACACTTTTGGCAGCAGCTTATCTCCTTTACAAATGTAAGGGAGTGGGGGTTACAGAGATATTGTGTAAGGTTAACATTTATTTTTCAGTAGATTTCCCTAACTGTTTAGTTTGTGAGACTATGGCTCCTTTAAGGATATTGGCAGTAAGGTGATGCCTGGAGACCACTTCTCTCTCACAAGAAAAGAGGTCACCATATACTCGTATAAGAAGGTTGGTGAACTCTTGGATGCAGTTCCGGAGTAGGTGAATTGAGGAGAAGGAAACTGCTGGAGCATGCTGAAGAAAGACGCTATGTGTGTTCGTGATTGGGGCTACACCTGATATGTAAAGCAACAGAGTTTACTACTGATGCCCGGCTGAATCTGCTACACCAATGAATGGAAAACCTCACATCCATAAGTTTGAAGTGGTCAGACACAAAACACCTCACCGCCTTCACTACACTAATAAAGGCTGGAGTGATTCCTTGAAATAAATATTTTCTGAAGCATTAAGTCATGTAGTTATGACCAGTGGGCCCTATTCCTTACATGCACCTTATGTTTGAGGAGCCTGAGAGAGAATGTTCCCTCCAAATTTTATGGGACTGTATCCATGCCAGTTCTACTGTTGCTTGCATTATCACCGCTATCCGTCTGTCTCATTCCCCTCTAATAGAAACAAAGAATCGGGTATATTGAAAGCCAACATGCTTGATCCTTCCTTCCTCCAGCATCTGCCACTGGGAGAATGCCAGGATACCCCATACATATGAGATAGTTGGCCTATCCCTGCCATCATTAAGGTGACGATGGAATGATGGTGTTTACGAGACCTTTTGTAGCTTTGTATATGTCATATGAATAAAGACAAGGTTGACTAGATGCATCCATGATTTTTTTGAGGTGGGTGATTAGTGATAAGCAAACAAAAAGTCTGACGTAGATGACTTGAATGTTTGTAAAAAGTTTAGTTCAACCTGAATTAGTTTGAAGTAAACTTAAAATTCAGCAAAACCTCTAAAACTGGAGAGCTATAAAAATCTTATATGGAAGTCTAAGAATGTTATACATAGCTTTATACCTCTTGGGTACGACAAGCATATGTACAAATATGCCCATTTCAGTGCACTGAGCGAGGTTGATTTGCGCTCGTGTCTGCGAATAGTACTGAGTGTTTTTGCGCATGCTGGGCATTTTCCTGTGCACGCAAACATTCTCCCCCCATTGATTTAAAAAGCTATGCGTTCTGTTACACTTGGCTTTTTGCAGTGTTTCTGCACCCCTATGCATATTGCGTGCACATTTGCGCACATCCCATAGATTTTTATGGGTCCTTTCGGTGCACAAATATACAGGAAAATAGAGCAGATCCTATTTTTTTTACGCACAACCGAAATGTTGGTAAAAAAAAAACTCTCTGTGTATTGCGTGCATATATTTAGAATGTGCAAAAACACTCACAAATACGTCCGTCTTAAGCCGCCCTTAGACAATGTTACACACCAATGTTCAGAACTGGTGTTGAGTGAACCAAATCAGTCGAACCCTGTTTCAGGTAGAAGTTTGCTAAAAGCTTGGTTCGGGTTTGTGCAAAACTAAAATTTTGGCCAAGCTGAACCTGAAACAGGGTTTTACTGGTTTGGTTCGCTCAACACTACTTGAGCAAGTTATTATGATTTTAATTAATATCATTTTACATCTCCCAGTATATGTTAGTAATTAGTTCATTTCAGACTCTGACCTATGAACATGTATTGTTTTTTTTATTTTTTATGTTTCCTTGCAGTTTTCCATTGTGTCTATAAAACATTTTGGCTGACCATGAGTTGTCCATGAAAAAGATTGACATCCCTGGACAACACCTGTGATGGTCCATAGCCTAAGACTATTTGGTGAAACATGTTTTGCCATTGTTTTTGGGTTTTGTTTTTACATCATTCACCATGCAGTAAAAATAACATGATCATTCTCCGATGATTATTGCAATACCAAGTTTATGTAAATGTTTTTATTTTTCCTTCTTTTGCACAAAAACATGTTTTAAACAATTCAATCTGCATTGCCACATTCTATTTCTCCAGCAACGGAGCTTGGTGAGGGCTCCTTCAGACTTCCGTATTTTCAATGTTTTTGCGCACAGAAAAATCTCTTTCGCCAAATGCCGAGAATAGAACCCATTGATTTAAATGGATTCTTTCTCATTTCATGTAAAAAATAAGACCTGTTCTATTTTGTACCTATTTGCACACCGACGATTCGCATAGAGGTCTATGGGAGGTTCGCAAATACATACTTGTATACGTGCGGTTATGCAGCAGTGCAGGGTGTTTCCTACCCATTTGAACTAGCGGTGCCTGCGTAGATACATACAGTATTTGCAGAGGCATGCGCAAAGTACACTCGTTCTTTGCACCAAAAAAATTGCATTTTTTGGGAGGAGAAGAAAAGAAAACAGGAAATCTGACATTATTTTTTAAAATGCAAAATAAATAACTAAATATTATCATTGCTTGGGCGCTTATCAATGCGGTAATAACTATTATGTATTGCATTTTCAAAAATGTTTGTTGGTATTTTATTAGAGATGAGCGAACGTACTTGTTTCGAGTAATTACTCGATCGAGTACCGCCATTTTCGAGTACTTCAGTACTTGAGTGAAAAGTACTCGGGGTCGCCAGGGGGCGGGGGGCGCCGTGGGTGAGTGGGGGATAGCAGCGGGGAACAGGGGGGAGTCCTCTCTCTGTCCCTCTCCACCCCACTCCCCGCTGCAACCCCCCACTCACCCACGGCGCCCTCCAAATTTTTTTGCCCGAGTACGGAAGTACTCGAAAATCGCGGTATTCGGGTCAAAAAGGGGCGTGGCCGAGCACGTTCGCTCATCTCTATATTTTATCCATTAAAAAAGATTTTTTGATGGAAAAATGTATTTTTAAAACTGCTTTTTTTTTCTTCTTTAAATCACACTCTATTGAACATTTTTTCAATGTCATTTTTCAGTCCCTGAAAGGGACTAAAAAAAGCTATCATTCAACTGTTAGGATAATACACTGAATTATTTATGCAATGCATTCTACTAAGCCTGGACTAAAAGGGAAGGGGGACTAATAGACTGAGTAAAGGCCTATTTACATGCAAAGACAATCTTTCAAACAATTGAAAGATTGACAGTTTTAAGGATCATTTTGCATAAAGTGTTAACAGACACTAATGTCCAGTAACACTTTATTATCTTTATTTGCATGTAAAAGGGCCTCCAAGAACTGTTTGCAGAGCACAACATTTGATCTGAGCTCTGCTGACAGCTCCATTGTTTTGGCATGGGCTGTCAGCAGAATATAATAAATTCTCCAACTCCCATGTAAAACAAAGTGTGCAGTCCCTGTTATCTCTCTCTGGCTGAACGATGGATTTTAAGCTCACCTTAAAATCATCCTTCACCTGAAAAATGAACAATGGCAGCATTTAAACGCAGGGATGATCGCTCATTTGCGGTCGTTCAACAGAATTTTAAATAATTGTTGCATGTAAATGGGACTTTAGACTTTCAGCTCCTATGGAAGTCATTAGTACCCTGATATCCCACTGTGGGGAGCCCACTCCTCCTGTCATCTACTTACATACTGCAGTTGCTATGGATTGTGGCATGTAAGGGGCTAAACTGCCAGGATCTGAGGTTTCTCCTCTCCTGGCGGTTAGAGCAGGAATCTGGCTGTTAGCAGTCTTTCAAGCCACCTCCTTAAAAAGATGTTTGTGCAGGTTTAACGCCCATTAGTGAGGTCAGTACAAAGGCGTATTGGCTGTCACTAAGGGGTTACGGATTCCAAATTTTAGGACCATAAAAACTAATTTTTTTGCAGTTCTCTAATGATGATGCATTTGGATGCTACTTCTTTCTATATACGAAATTTATAGCAGGTTGGAATTGCTTTATAAGTCTCAAGGAAGCAGCTATAATGTCATTGTTTTACACAGGAGAAGCATCTACGAGACAGGAAGGCATCTGAGTGGTGAGCGTGTTTATTGAATTATAGTTTGTGGTAAAATGATTGCATGAGACTGATTTTCCATTCACCAGTTTAGTGACTGTAAATGGAGAAGGCATTGTGATGAAAATTCAATCTGCACAGGATATTCTTAGGGCTCTCCCCTGCAATAGATACAGGACTGCAGGATAAAGAGCTTTTAAATTGTGTTGATGATTAGGTTTGGCTATATCGTATAGGCCAACGTCAGACATTATGTTGAACAATTGATCAATGATTTAAAGGGAGACTTTAATTTTTAAACATTTAAGGAATGCCGGAGATGAGGCCCGCAGGGAATAGGAGAAGGCAGGCATGATGGGGTTAACAGGGAAGGAAGGGGTTAATGATACTGTGATTGCGAAGGAGGGGTGGTGGGGAGATGGGCTTGGTAGTGTGGGGAGAGAGGGTGAGGAAAAGAAAAGTGGGAGGAGCCAATTCCTGAAAGAAGAAGATGAGGAGGCAGGAAGAAGAAGGAGCAGCAGGACAGTGAAGAGTGAAAACCCATGGATTACCTGATGGAGGCTTTACTGGAGCGGATCGGTGTAGTGCGGAGGAGAAAATACTTGCTTGGCTTGAGGACCTATCGGGAGCACCACTGGGAACAGTGGAGATGGAGACGGGAGCAGGAGCAGCAAGTGAGAGACAGCCGCAGAGGGCATGTGCACCTGTGCGGCTGAACCCGAAACATGGTGCGGCGTGCCACCACTGCATAGTGAGCCAGCTACTAGTCCCTCCGGGCAGGTACTCCCCTGTCATGCAACAGAGGGGTGAAGACAGGCCGGGGAGGAATCCCGCCTGGTTGCGCAGCGCCTAATGTTAGGCCCTGTGCTGTAAGGGGGGCAGGGCCTAACACGCAGCAGGTTGTTAGGAGAGACAGAGCTGGGGACTGCTCACCTGGAAATGCACTGGTCGAGGAGCAGCCCTGCAGCAGACAGCCTTCACTGAGGACTGGAGAACAAAGAGGGATGGCGAGTGGCAGCAAGGCAAGTCGAGTGAAAGGCAGCCAAGGACGGAATGCGGCTGGTCCAGTGATGGGCAGAAGAGAGGCAGCCACAGGAAGTACATCTGCTGGCACAGAGGAGCAGTGGCAGTTGAGAAGGGAGCAGTTGGGCTAGAGAATTCGCCTGAAGGACCGGATGGAACATCTGGAAGAAAGAGCGGCAGCTGGTGGGTCCCCAGCCCCTACGCAGCCCAGTGAATCAACCTCTATGGCTTGTATGTTGACTTTAGCTTGCCATGTTGTGCCTGCAAGAGTTAGCCTAGGTGGTGGGTTGTGGGGGGAAGGAGAAGCTGAGGGCGCGTTTGACAGAGCACGGGATTTTAGGCCTTTAATTGGCTATATGTGGGAGTTTTTGCAAGATCAGGAGAGCTTGTCGGGTCCGTCGCCTGTGGTGGCATGGGCTACGCCATCCAGAGCATCATCTAACTGTGGGAATGTTCTGATAGGAAACTCAGCTAAAGTGACTGTGAGTGAGGAGGCGGCAAGGGTGGCAATCGCGGTACAAATGGAAAAGGAAGGTGATGGGGGTCATTTAAATGATAGGGTGAAGTTTACATGTGTTTTGAGAGGGCGTTGGGGGCGCACCCAAAAAAGGATGTGAAGGAAAAAATATGGTCGGATGAATATGTGGAAATATTTTCCCTGCTGCCATTAGAGAAATTCAATCTGGATAAGGGCAAGTGGTCGGCGTATAAGATGGAAAAGGAGGAAAATTTTAGCAAGTGTCATTGGGGAAAAGGCATTGGAAAATTGTTCCGGTGTTTTGTTATTTGGACTCCATAGGTGAGGCGTACAGGGTATATTGAAGGCACACCTGGCTGCGCTATGTTGAGCAGTTCAGGCAGAGGAAAGCCGTTCCGCCATCCATTTGATGGGACCAAAAAGACATTGACCTGTGGCTGCGAGTGATGACATTGATACGCAATGGGCAGCCTTTTCCAGGTGGAGCCAGGTCGTCTGGCCCGGCTAGTAGTTCACAATGGGGAAGTCAATATGGCACAAGATGGGGGAATAGCCTTGGCTTCTGTTGGCAGTTTAATGAGGGCCAAAGTAAATTTGAAGTGGGATGTAGGTTTAAGCATGTCTGCTCATTCTGCAATGCAGGGTCACAGGGAGCTGCAAAGTGCTTTTTAAAAGGGAAAGGAGAGGTGCAGGGGTTGCTGGAAAAAGGGACGACCCCAGTGAGACTGGAAGAGATGGTGCCATGCTTAAATAGGTACCATGATAGGGAAAAGGACGCTCTGCTATTGGAGGGTTTCAGGGATGGTTTTAAAATTCCATCTTCTGCTCATGTAGTACTATTTTCCAGAAAAAATTTATATTCGGCACTGTAGTGTCTGACAGTAGTAACCAAATAACTTAATAAGGAGGTTCCTCTGGGTCGCATGCCGGGTCTGTTTAAGGACCTTCCTTTGCGTGATTTCATGGTGTTGCCACTAGGGATGGTGCCAAAGAAAGAATAAGTTTTGGTTGATTCATCACTTATTATACCCAAAAGGGGCGTCAGTGAATGATGGCTTGGACCCCAAGCTTTGTTCGGTGGTATATACTTCGTTTGATGCAGCAGTGCGGTGGATGAGCATAGGGGGGCATAATTGGCAAAGGCTGACATTGAGTCGGCTATTCGGCTATTACCAGTGGCACCTGAAAGCATTCATTTGCTGGGGTGTTTTTGGGATGGAAGTTATTTTGCGGATTGGTATTTGCCCATGGGATGTTCTATCTTATGTGCATATTTCAAAGCCTTTAGCTCTTTTCTGGAGTGGGTGGTAAGGGATACTTCAGGAATGGAATTGATTATCCATTGCCTTGATGATTTCCTGTGTGTGGGTCTGGGAGGGTCGCCGATTTGTTCAACAGTGTTGTACAGTGCAACATTTGATTTGTGCAACAGTGGGTGGTGCAGAGATTTGGGGTGCCATTGGCCCTGACAAGATGGAAGGACCCACAACGTATTTTAGTTTTTTGGGTATTACCATTGACACTAAGGCAATAGAATGCAGGTTGCTGGAAGACAAATTGCAAGATTTGAAGGCAATGGTGGAGAATATCTGGGGGGGATCACCTTGCGAAATCTGCAGTCATTATTAGGTAAGCTCAACTTTGCTTGCCGAATAATGCCAATGGAACAGGCATTTTGCAGGAGGCTGGCTTTAGCCATGGCGGGGGTGCAGTCCCCGCATCATTTTATTAGTTTAAGGAAAAGCCACAAAGGTGATTTGGCAATGTGGTCAAAGTTTTTGGAGAAGTACAATATACAAAGTTTTTGGAGAAATACAAAGTTAGTAGTAATTGAGAAGGTGCACGAAAATGTAGATTGGGAATTATTTACAGATGCAGCACAGGTTTTGAGGCCTATTTCAAGGGTCAGGGGTGCGTGGGTAATTGGCCGGCGTCTTGGAAAGAGGTGGGTCTGGTTCAGAACCTGGTGTTATTGTAGATGTTTTCCATAGTCGTGGTGGTGACGCTGTGGGCGGTTATTTTAAAAACAAAAGGTCAGATTCCAATGCAACAACATGGGGGTGGTTAAGGTCCTCAATACTCTGACAGCTTCCTCCCCACCGGTAGTGAATCTGTTAGGATACTTGGTCCTGGAGGCGTTGTCACTGAACATGTGGTTCGCAGCAGTACATGTCCATGGAGTTGATAATTTAATTGCGGATGCTCTCTCTTGATTTCAGTGGGAGCGGTTCAGGATGTTGGCCCGGGGAGCAGAAGAGGATGGGAGGAATTGCCTAGCTCAGCTCTAGAACGTGGTAAGCGACCAGTTGGGCACCTAATTGAGCGGTCTCTGGCTTGGGGTGCAAGGGCAGCTTAGAGGGCTGTTTGGAAGGAATGGGAGGAATAGTTAGTATGCTGTGAAAGCTCAGTGGATGATAAAGTGGGGGTATTGCTGTGTTGCTTAAGCAAGGTGTCGGACATTAGCTTTTCAGTGGGGCGGGTAAAGCTTTTTATGGCAGGAGTGGCTTTTGGCTGCAAATTAAGGAGGGAGAGTGACATCAAAAATTTTTTTTTTTGTAACACAAGTACTGAAGGGGTTTAGGAGAGGAAAAGTTAGAGTGGATTTGCGTATGCTAATATCGCTTAGTTTGTTAGAAAAGCTGGAGGTAGACATAGAAACTGTTTGTAGGGATGGTTATGAGCAAGTGTTATTTAACATGACCTTTGCATTAGCCTTTTTTGGGGCTTTAACGATAGGTAAGTTGGTGTTGCCTAGTAAAAGAAAAAAGGGGGGGTTGCAGGCGGAGGACACACGTATGGTAGAGGGTTGCCTTGAAGTTTATGTTCAGTGGTCTAAGACAGATCAAGGGGGTCGAGGTCAGAGGACAGAATTTGGTGGTGTTCTAGAGTTGGAGATGTGCCCCTTGCAGGTTTGGGATGATTATATCATGGTTGAGGGTACGCAGCGACCCATTGTTGAGGCATGAGGATGGGAGTTATTTGCCAAGGTTTCAGTTCATTATGGTTTTTAGGAGAGCCTTGGTGAGTGAGGGGTTGGACACTGCCCTTTTTGGGACCCAACCTTCAGGGTGGGGGCAGCCATGGAGGCAGTTTGTCAGGGAATGAAGGTGGAAGCGGTCAGGAAGATAGGCAGTTGGGAGTCGGAGCGGTACAAATCGTATGTTAGACCGCATTTACTGTAGTGAGGGGTCGCAGCTGGGAGGTGTCTTGTCACACGGTTGTGTTTTTCTTGTTGTTACAGATCAAAGACCAGCATTAGTCTGGATGATGGGACATTCTTTTGGTTATTTGGGAGCGGAAAGAACAGATATAAGGCCAGATGGAAGGCAGTTGAGATTTGACAGAAGCAATGCTGTGCTACATTGGATTGGGGTGAGAGAGATATCTTGGTTTAAGGTGCTAAGGATGTGGAGAGGTTGGTCAACTTGGATAGAGTGCCGGACACCCGAGTGCTACATGTAGGGGGGAATGACCTAGGGAGGAGGCCTTTTAGGAACTTATCGAGAGACATGCAATATGATATGCTTAGATTATTATCATCATATACGGGTTGATTATTGTGTGGTCGAAGATTGTTCCACGGAAAATGTGGTGGTTTGCCAAAACAGTTAAAGGACTAGATAAGGCTCATACTAAGTTGAATAGGGAAGTGTCTCATTTTGTGGGATAGAATGGGGGTGTGGCAGTAAGACATGTGGACTTAGAGTCTGGTGAGGGTAATTATTGGAGAGACAACAGGGTTCATTTAAATGCCTTTGGTATGGACTTATGGTTGTTGGTCGTACAGGAGGGCATTGAGCGGGCCCTGGTTTTGTGGGGTGCAGCGCAGGCTTAAGGGGTCTTTGGAGTCAGCACTAAAGTGGGGTGGGGGGAAGGCAGGGGCTGGATAGCTACCTTTCTCCTTTTTAATGGAGTATTAGCTGGGTCTGTCACCTCGGTACCCTGCAAAGATGGTTTAAGTGGCTGCCTGGGTACGGCTAGCAGGCCTCGGTGTCCAGAGGTAGGTGACAAGAGATTAGTTTGGGCCTCCCATGCTGGTTGATTTGCGTCGAGAGGCATTGTTTTTGGGAAATAGGGTCTCCTGAGTCAGGTAATGTGTTGGCGACAGACTGGGTCAGGGCTCCAAGGATCTCTTCAATTTTGATATCAGAATTTTCAGTTTTTTTGTTATTTTTCAATAAAATGGCTGCTGTGGCCAATATTTGCACAAGTTTTTCCATAGGTGCACAAAACACAAATAATATAACCCATTGATTTCAATGCATTAATTCTCATGAACATTTTTTGCAGCAAATTCCCTGCATGCACAAAAAAGTAGGACCTGCTCTATTTTCTTGCGAATTTGCGCACCAAGGACCCCATAGAAGCACTGACATAACTATAGGGGATGCAGAAGATGCTTTTGCACCCTGATGCAGGAACCTCAGATGGCGCATATGACCTCTCTTCTACATATAGGGAGCCCAGTACTATGAATAAACCATTATAGTTGGGGGTCCTGTTACAGATTTTGCATTGGGGCCCAGAAGCTTCAAGTTATGCCTCTGCATAGAAGTCTATGGGAGGTGCGCAAATGTCCAGTCAATACCTGCGCAAATTTCTGTGGGGAAAAGAATACATCTGGAACTGGTGTATTTGGCAACATGTCCTTGCCCACTCAACTACGTGGGCAAAACGAAGCAACAATTGCGTAGAAGAGTTCTTGCCCACGTAGGAAATGTTAACAGGAATGAGAAGACCAGCGTTGCGAACCACATCCATGAATTTCATCAAGGAAACTCAAATGTCCTTAAATTTAAAGGGATTGAGATTATAAGACCAACAGGAAGAAGAGGCAATTTGGATAAAAAATTAATGCAAAAAGAGACGGCCTGGATAGACCGGTTAAGAACGTGTGCCCCTGAGGGGTTAAATGAATCCTTATCCTTCGCACCATTTATTTGATCCAAATTGAGAAAGATATATGAACCTAGGTCTGCTTACATATGTATCAATATTAATAATATCACTATTCATATTTCTATAGAATAGTTGAGTCAAACATCATTATCCTGCCTTGAGAGGAATAGAATTGGACATACATACTTTATTTATAGTGAGATACATTCACAGATTGGTCTGATTCATCAAAAAATGTATCCCCTCTAAAATTCCGTTAAGAATGCACTCTGGTTGTAGTACAGGTGAAACGGTCACCAATCCCAAGTCCAGATACTATAATGTACTAATTACATCAACAACACTATGGATAATAATAAAAAAGAATTAAAAACAAGAAATTGATGGTCTCCTTACTATATGAATATATAGGTAACGTATTAGCTCCAGTACTCCTTTGACATGTAAATTGGAAGGTGGCAAGATATGACTTTTATTAAAAAACAGCATAATGAATAAAATGATGTTTTCTATATACAATACAATCCAGGATAATATCATGCGAAGATCAGCTGCCATATTGACACAATCGTGCTCCCTGAGCAGCACATTGCGAGATATAAATACCTGCAAATTCATGAATTACGGCGTCTAAGTCCCCCCAACGGGGTGATGCGCAGGCGCGGATTATGGTAAAGATTCTTGGAGCTGAATAGGGACAAAATAGAGACTAAGTGCCATAGTTGTAATACTGAGCAAGCGTGAAGATTTGGGAAGCTATGCAATGACATGGCAATGGAAACTCAGTCTTGGGAACTGAGTTCCGAAACCGGAACACTGCGCATGCGCAATGACGTAGCGCTGAATCGAAGTATCACGAGACCGGAGTGCAGAGGGCTCGTCAGGCTGGGAGACAGCCGATTGGCCGATACTGACAGGGAGGGGCGGGGTCTTCGCCTCTTAAACGGCAGTCCTGAGGTGTCATACCAGGACTGTCAGAGCGCGCATACAGACGTATTATGCAGCGCTATTGAGCACTAACAAAAATACACAGTGGGGTGGCTGGATGAGACTGGGCTATATAGCTGTAGGCTTGCTGTGTTATCAGTACAGGGGCAGTAAAAACTACCAGTCACGCCGTAAGACTGAGGTACTAAATAGGGGTATGCTGTTATATGTTGTTAAGCATAACCCCACCAGGAGTTAGATGCTCTGGCGCTGCTACTTTATATAAAAAGTGTATGCGTGGTCAGTATACATAGAGGGGATACTAATGATCGTATATATCACACGAATTAGTTGCTACACATGATAGTCTGTTTAAAAGCAGCTATATGTGATAGCATATCTAATTGGGGTAATTATCATTAACCATTACCTCAATCCTATAGACACAGGGTTCATTTACCATTGAGGTCAATAGACCTATAGAATCCTTGTATTGAAATATTGGCAAGTGTTGAAAAACATCTCATCTCTTTGATCAATTGTACATAATATAAAAAATTGAAAAAAATTGGTGGATCCTGATGAATTAGTCCAACAATAACATCAGACTAAAGAAACGCGTCGATCCTATTGTTTTTCAAGATCCAGATCCTATTGTTTTTCAAGATCCAGGATAATAGGGTTAATAAAATAAAAACCCAAAAATGATCTTCTGTCCTCTAGTAGCGAACATATGGGGACCTTTGTATTAGTCACTTGCAATTCTAAAGATAAAAGGTGATCTATCTGACTAATCTAGTCCGAAAAATTATCCCTTGACCGATTATTTTAAAGAGAACTACTGGGGCTAGTAGACCATTATTAAAAGTCATAAACCATGGATACCATGTATGGTTAAAAAGAACCAGGTATCTGGTAGTGAATCCAGACTAATCTATATCTACAGCCCTATAGGAGTACAGAGAGGTCAAGGGAATTTGGTTATACTTAAGTGTGTGTATGTTAATTATTTTGGAATAGTGCTATTTGTACAAATTTTAGATTTAATGTAATCTTATTAAAAGCTATGTTTTAAGCAAAAAATATTTACAAATCTATTGGGTTCCAGACAGTGAATTTTTCATGAACATTTTTTGCAGCAAATTCCCTGCATGCACAAAAAAGTAGGACCTGCTCTATTTTCTTGCGAATTTGCGCACCAAGGACCCCATAGAAGCACTGACATAACTATAGGGGATGCAGAAGATGCTTTTGCACCCTGATGCAGGAACCTCAGATGGCGCATATGACCTCTCTTCTACATATAGGGAGCCCAGTACTATGAATAAACCATTATAGTTGGGGGTCCTGTTACAGATTTTGCATTGGGGCCCAGAAGCTTCAAGTTATGCCTCTGCATAGAAGTCTATGGGAGGTGCGCAAATGTCCAGTCAATACCTGCGCAAATTTCTGTGGGGAAAAGAATACATCTGGAACTCATTAGGATAAATACTAGAGATAAGCGAGCGTACTCGTCCGAGCTTGATGCTCATTCGAGTATTAGGGTGTTCGAGATGCTCGTTACTCGAGACGAGCACCACGCGGTGCTCGACTCAATTACATTTCCTTTCCTGAGAAATTTGCGCGCTTTTCTGGCCAATAGAAGCACAGGGAAGGCATTAGAACTTCCTCCTGTGACGTTCCAGCCCTATCCCACCCCCCTGCAGTGAGTGGCTGGGGAGATCAGATGACACCCGAGCATTTAAACCTGCCCCGCCCGCGGCTCCGCACAGATGCACGCTGACAGAGATCAGGAAAAGTGCTGCTGATGCTGCTGCTGCTATAGGGAGAGTGTTAGGTGTTATTTCAGTGTTCAAGAACCCCAACGGTCCTTCTTAGGGCCACATCTGACCGTGTGCAGTACTGTTGAGGCTGCTTTTAGCAGTGTTGCACATTTTTTTTTTTTTTTTGTATATCGGGCGTGCAGACCATAGCGTCCTCAGTCTGCAGTCATTTTATTCAGTATAGGGGCAGTACTGGTGAGGCAGGGTCAGTGGTACAGGGAAAGAGATATACTGGCTATATAGGCAGTGGGCTTTTTCAAAAACATACTATATTTAGGCTGCCTGTAACCGTCTTCAGTTTACTGCGTGTCTGCTGGGGGTAGTAGTCGCTAATTAATACCCAGCTAAGCGTTACAGCAGGCTTGCGCATAATTGTTTCCTGGCTCTGCTGTGCCCGTTACATGACCGCCGTCATCCCGCCACAGGGAAACAGTACACATTATATCCGCTGCATGCGGTGTCTCTGGTTTTTCACCTCACCATTTTAAAAAATTGAGGCAAAATACTTAAGGCCTACCACTGGGCTTTGTCCACTTCACTGGTTCTGCGCTGTGAATTGCAGCAGCTCAGTCATACGCACCTAGGTCTCACTACAGGCTTGCGCATAATTGTTTCCTGGCTCTGCTGTGCCCGTTACATCACCGCTGTCATCCCGCCACAGGGAAACAGTACACATTATATCCGCTGCATGCGGTGTCTCTGGTTTTTCACCTCACCATTTTAAAAAATTGAGGCAAAATACTTAAGGCCTACCACTGGGCTTTGTCCACTTCACTGGTTCTGCGCTGTGAATTGCAGCAGCTCAGTCATACGCACCTAGGTCTCACTACAGGCTTGCGCATAATTGTTTCCTGGCTCTCCTGTGCCCGTTACATGGGAAACAGTATCCCGCCACAGGGAAACAGTACACATTATATTCGCTGCATGCGGTGTCTCTGGTTTTTCACCTCACCATTTTAAAAAATTGAGGCAAAATACTTAAGGCCTACCACTGGGCTTTGTCCAATTCACTGGTTCTGCGCTGTGAATTGCAGCAGCTCAGTCATACGCACCTAAGTCTCACTACAGGCTTGCGCATAATTGTTTCCTGGCTCTGCTGTGCGTTCCGTAAGCGAAGTCAGCCTCCAACCACAGGCCAATAAGCGGCACATTTAATTACAGCGTTCTGTTTCTGCTCTACTCATAATACAGCATGCTGAGAGGTAGGGGTAGGCCTAGAGGACGTGGACGTGAACGCGGGCGAGGACGCGGAGGCCCAAGTGAGGGTGTGGGCACAGGCCAAGCTCCTGGTCCAGGTGTATCGCAGCCGACTGCTGCGGGATTAGGAGAGAGGCAAGTTTCTGGGGTCCCCAGATTCATCTCACAATTAATGGGTCCACGTGGTAGACCTTTATTAGAAACTGAGCGGTGTGAGCAGGTCCTGTCGTGGATGGCAGAAAGTGCATCCAGCAATCTATCGACCACCTAGTCTTCTACGCCGTCCACAGCTGCAACTCTGAATCCTCTGGCTGCTGCTCCTCCTTCCTCCCAGCCTCCTCACTCCATGAAAATGACACATTCTGAGGAGCAGGCAGACTCCCAGGAGCTGTTCTCGGGCCCCTGCCCAGATTGGGCAGCAATGGTTCCTCTCCCACCAGAGGGGTTTGTCGTGACCGATGCCCAACCTTTGGAAAGTTCCCGGGGTCCGGGGCATGAGGCTGGGGACTTCCGGCAACTGTCTCAAGAGCTTTCAGTGGGTGAGGAGGACGATGACGATGAGACACAGTTGTCTATCAGTGAGGTAGTAGTAAGGGCAGTAAGTCCCAGGGAGGAGCGCACAGAGGATTCGGAGGAAGAGCCGCTGGACGATGAGGTGACTGACCCCACCTGGTGTGATAAGCCAAATGAGGACCGGTCTTCAGAGGGGGAGGCAATTGCAGCCGCAGGACAGGTTGGAAGAGGCAGTGGGGTGGCCAGGGATAGAGGCAGGGCCAGACCGAAAAATCCACCAACTGTTTCCCAAAGCGCCCCCTCGCACCATGCCACCCTGCAGAGGCCGAGGTGCTCAAAGGTGTGGCAGCTTTTCACTGAGAGTGCAGACGACCGACGAACTGTGGTGTGCATGGTTTGTCGCGCCAAGATCAGCCGGGGAGCCACCACCACCAGCCTCACCACCACCAGCATGCGCAGGCATATGATGGCCAAGCACCCCACAAGGTGGGACGAAGGCCGTTCACCGCCTCCGGTTTGCATCCCTGCCTCTCCCCCTGTGCCCCAACCTGCCACTGAGATCCAACCCCCCTCTCAGGACACAGGCACGACCGTCTCCCGGACTGTACCCACACGCTCACCTCCGCTGTCCTCGGCCCCATCCAGCAATGTCTCTCAGCGCAGCGTCCAGCCGTCGCTAGCGCAACTGTTTGAGCGCAAGCGAAAGTATGCCGCCACGCACCCGCACGCTCAAGCGTTAAACGTGCACATAGCCAAATTGATCAGCCTGGAGATGCTGCCGTATAGGCTTGTGGAAACGGAGGCTTTCAAAAACATGATGGCGGCGGCGGCCCCGCGCTACTCGGTTCCCAGTCGCCACTACTTTTCCCGATGTGCCGTCCCAGCCCTGCACGACCACGTCTTCCGCAACATTGTACGCGCCCTCACCAACGCGGTTACTGCCAAGGTCCACTTAACAACGGACATGTGGACAAGCACAGGCGGGCAGGGCCACTATATCTCCCTGACGGCACATTGGGTGAATTTAGTGGAGGCTGGGACCGAGTCAGAGCCTGGGACCGCTCACGTCCTACCCACCCCCCAAATTGCGGGCCCCAGCTCGGTGGTGGTATCTGCGGCAGTGTATGCTTCCTCCATTAAACCACCTTCCTCCTCCTCCTACGCAACCTCTGTCTCGCAATCAAGATGTGTCAGCAGCAGCACGTCGCCAGCAGTCGGTGTAGTGCTGCGTGGCAGCATAGCGGTGGGCAAGCGTCAGCAGGCCGTGCTGAAACTACTCAGCTTAGGAGAGAAGAGGCACATGGCCCACGAACTGCTGCAGGTTCTGACAGAGCAGACTGACCGCTGGCTTTCGGCGCTGAGCCTCCAACCGGGCATGATCGTGTGTGACAACGGCCGTAATCTGGTGCCGGCTCTGCAGCTCGGCAGCCTCACGCACGTGCCATGCCTGGCAAATGTCTTTAATTTGGTGGTTCAGCGGTTTCTGAAAAGCTACCCACGCTTGTCAGACCTGTTCGGAAAGGTGCGCCAGGTCAGCGCACATTTCCGCAAGTCCAACACGGACGCTGCCACCCTGCGGACCCTGCAACATCGGTTTAATCTGCCAGTGCACCGACTGCTGTGCGACGTGCCCACACGGTGGAACTCTACGCTCCACATGTTGGCCAGGTTCTATGAGCAGCGTAGAGCTATAGTGGAATACCAACTCCAACATGGGCGGCGTAGTGGGAGTCAGCCTCCTCAATTCTTTACAGAAGAGTGGGCCTGGTTGGCAGACATCTGCCAGGTCCTTGGAAACTTTGAGGAGTCTACCCAGATGGTGAGCGGCGATGCTGCAATCATTAGTGTCACCATTCCTCTGCTATGCCTCTTGAGAAGCTCCCTGCAAAGCATAAAGGCAGACGCTTTGCGCTCGGAAACGGAGGCGGGGGAAGACAGTATGTCGCTGGATAGTCAGAGCACCCTCATGTCTATATCTCAGCGCGTTGAGGAGGAGGAGGGGGGGGAGGAGCATGAGGAGGAGGGGGAAGAGACAGCTTGGCCCACTGCTGAGGGTACCCATGCTGCTTGCCTGTCATCCTTTCAGCGTGTATGGCCGGAGGAGGAGAAGGAGGAGGAGGAAAGTGATCTTCCTAGTGAGGACAGCCATGTGTTGCGTACAGGTACCCTGGCACACATGGCAGACTTCATGTTAGGATGCCTTTCTCATGACCCTCACGTTACACGCATTCTGGCCACTACGGATTACTGGGTGTACACACTGCTCGACCCACGGTATAAGGAGAACCTTTCCACTCTCATACCCGAAGAGGAAAGGGGTTCGAGAGTGATGCTATACCACAGGACCCTGGCGGACAAACTGATGATAAAATTGCCATCCGACAGCGCTAGTGCCAGAAGGCGCAGTTCCGAGGGCCAGGTAGCAGGGGAGGCACGGAGATCAGGCAGCATGTACAGCGCAGGTAGGGGAACCCTCTCCAAGGCCTTTGCCAGCTTTCTGGCTCCCCAGCAAGACTGTGTCACCGCTCCCCAGTCAAGGCTGAGTCGGCGGGAGCACTGTAAAAGGATGGTGAGGGAGTACGTAGTTGATCGCACGACCGTCCTCCTTGACGCCTCTGCTCCCTACAACTACTGGGTGTCGAAGCTGGACACGTGGCGTGAACTCGCGCTGTATGCCCTGGAGGTGCTTGCTTGCCATGCGGCTAGCGTCTTGCCAGAGAGGGTGTTTAGTGCGGCTGGGGCAATCATCACGGATAAGCGTAGCCGCCTGTAACTGACAGTGCCGACAGGCTTACACTCATAAAGATGAACAAAGCCTGGATTTCCCCAGACTTCTCTTCTCCACCAGCGGACAGCAGCGGTACCTAAACAATACGTAGGCTGCACCCGCGGATGGAAGCATCGTTCTCTATCACCATAAAAAAGGGGGACCTTTTAGCTTCATCAATCTGTGTATTATATTCATCCTCCTCCTGCTCCTCCTCCTGAAACCTGACGTAATCACGCCGAACGGGCAATTTTTCTTGGGCCCACAAGGCTCAGTCATATGACTTTTGTAAACAATGTTTATATGTTTCAATTCTCATTAAAGCGTTGAAACTTGCACCTGAACCAATTTTTATTTTAACTGGGCTGCCTCCAGGCCTAGTTACAAATTAAGCCACAGTAACCAAAGCGATTAATGGGTTTCACTTGCCCTCTTGGTTGGGCATGGGCAATTTTTCTGAGGTACATTAGTACTGTTGGTACACCAATTTTTTGGGGCCCTCGCCTACAGTGTAATCCTAGTAATTTTTAAGGGCTTCGCCTGCACTCATGGTGCAGCAAGGTGTGTGGGGTTGGCCTACACTTTTGCTACATAAATGTAACTGGGGCCTTGTCTATACTGCAACTACTGAAATGTGAAAGAGACTGTGCTCCCCCTATACTGCTGCTAGTGATATGTTACTGGGGCCTGTCCCTAATGCTACCGCTGAAATGTTACTAATTCTGGGCTCTGACTATACCGCTGCTAATGCTATGTCACTGTGGTGTGGAAACGGAGGCTTCCCAAAGACATGATGGTGTCGAGGCCATTTCCCACCAACGCGGTTACTGTTAAGGTACATATTACCAGTCTGACTGGGGCATGTACTGTGGGCCGTAGCCCACCTGTATTATATGTGACGTTAGCTCTGCTGAGCAGGGCACTGCAATGGGATACATTTATGTACCGCCAATGGGTTCCAGGGAGCCACCCATGCTGTGGGTCCACATGGACTTCACATTAGTGATTTGTACCTGCCAGTGTCTATGTATTAAAAACCCTGGTCAGACTGTGGCATGCAGTGTGGGCCGAAGCCCACCTGCATTTCATCTGACGTTACCTCAGCTGTGCTGGGCAATGCAATGGGAATTATTTATGTACCGCCGGTGGCTTCCTGGGACCCACCTATGCTGTCGGTCCACACAGAGTTGTAACTGCATGTGTCTACTTATAAAGAACCCCAGTCTGACTGGGGCATGCACTGTGGGCCGAAGCCCACCTGCATTTAATGTGACGTTACCTCAGCTGTGCTGGGCACTGCAATGGGATTTGTTTATGTACCGCCGGTGGGTTCCAGGGAGCCACCCATGCTGTGGGTGCACACGGAATTCCCATTGCGGAGTTGTACCTGCCTGTGACTATTTATAAAAAACCCCGGTCTGACTGGGGCATGCAGTGTGGGCCGAAGCCCACCTGCATTTCATCTGACGTTACCTCAGCTGTGCTGGGCAATGCAATGGGAATTATTTATGTACCGCCGGTGGCTTCCTGGGACCCACCTATGCTGTCGGTCCACACGGTGTTGTAACTGCATGTGTCTACTTATAAAGAACCCCAGTCTGACTGGGGCATGCAGTGTGGGCCGAAGCCCACCTGCATTTAATGTGACGTTACCTCAGCTGTGCTGGGCACTGCAATGGGATTTGTTTATGTACCGCCGGTGGGTTCCAGGGAGCCACCCATGCTCTGGGTGCACACGGAATTCGTATAGCGGAGTTGTACCTGCCTGTGACTATTTATAAAAATATGAGGCCAGCGTGTGGCATGAGGGCAGCTGAAGGCTGCGCAGGGACACTTTGGTGTGCACTGTGGACACTGGGTCGTGCGGGGGGGTTGGGCAGCATGTAACCCAGGAGAAGTGGCAGCGGAGTGTCATGCAGGCAGTGATTGTGCTTTGTTGGAGGTAGTGTGGTGCTTAGCTAAGGTATGCCTTGCTAATGAGGGTTTTTCAGAAGTAAAAATTGTTGGGAGGGGGGGGGCACTCTTGCCGCTATTGTGGCTTAATAGTGGGACCTGGGAACTTGAGATGCAGCCCAACATGTAGCCCCTCGCCTGCCCTATCCGTTTCTGTGTTGTTCCCATCACTTTCTTGAATTTCCCAGATTTTCACAAATGAAAACCTTAGCGAGCATCGGCGATATACAAAAATGCTCGAGTCACCCATTGACTTCAATGGGGTTCGTTACTCGAAACGAACCCTCGAGCATCGCGGAAAGTTCGACTCGAGTAACGAGCACTCGAGCATTTTGGTGCTCGCTCATCTCTAATAAATACCCTTTTAGATAGTACTATGCACAGATGTGCATGCAAAAATGACTCATTTACACACAAATACATAGTAGTTGTTGTTATTCATGAGCTACAGTTAGCCTCCTCCACACTGCCTTCCTGTGACTGATTGACAGCTGTCTCTCTATACACAATAATAAGTAGATAGCAGTCAATCATTGATGGAGGGTGAATTAAGCCCCATTTACACGCAAAGATGATCGCTCAAAATTCGCTCAAAAGACAGTTTGAGTGACAGCTTTGAGCCATCATCTTGCATAGCTACTAATGGGCACTAATGCTCATTAGTAGCTTATTAGCTTCTTTTGCATTTAAATGAAGCTCTCTTTGCTGTATGCAGATATCAGCAGGTGGTCTGTTATCTACATACAGCTCCATTGTTCTCCCATGGGACAGCAGCTGAAAACAATGTTATCAGCGCTTCCATGGAGAATCACAGCGTGCGGTCCCTGCTATCAGCTGACCGTCCAAATGATGGCTTATATGCTGAAAAAAAATCATCGTTTGGGCGAAAAGCTAACAATGGTAGCATTTACACGCAACCATTATCGCTCAAAAGACATTGTTTGAATAAATTTTGAGCAATAATCGTTGTGTGTAAATGGGCATTTAGGCAGGGCTAGCTGCAGCTAATGAATATTGAGGACTACTTCCTGTAGTCCTCTGTGTCTGGCTGCTACTAGTAAAATGCAAGCTTCTCCCAAACTATTGCACAGATACACAAAGCAGACACATCACTGTAATTAGTGTGTCACTATCTTCTGTTTAGGGTCTTCAGGAAATGATGGACTATAGCCCTTCTCCGAGAAACAAGTACAATACTGCGGTCTTGCCGTATCTAAGAGCCCATTTACACGCAATGATTATCACTCAAAATTTGTTTAAATGGTCGAAAGTGAGTGATAATCATTACATATAAATGCGTGCAGTCGTTCACTTGTCGTTTACTGCTGGTTTATAGCCTGCATAAAAATAGTCATCAGCAAGTTCAACATTCATTCCATTTAAATAGAAATTGTTCAGTCTTTTGAGTGGATTGAGGATTTGAGGGGAGTAAACAATGTACTCATTGTGTCCACTTTGCATACATAATGAGTATATTGTTTACTAATGGCAGGAGAAGACAATGGAATCCTGCAGATAATCCCTTGCATAAACACACGCCCACCTGAGCCAACAACTAGTTCTACTTCTACTACAGTGTACTTTAACTAATGGGGGAAATAGAGATGATTTCAAACCAATATCTGTATGTGCAATTTTATGCAAAAACAATTGTCAATTCATTCAGGCGTTCTGCCATTTAAGCAATTATCATTGCGTGCAAATTGCCCCAAAGTGCACGCAATGAGATAACTCTACATTCTTTACAATCTACACAGTTAAGGCTGACTCACATGAGTGTATGTCATCTGCGTAATACACACGTAGGTTTTACACACGTAGTACGCAGTCCTTAAATCCCATTGGTTTATATTGGGCCATTCCGACCTCTGTTTTTCACATGCACATATTATGCACAAGAAAAATTAATGTAGGATGTTCTATTTTGGTGCATATTATGCGCATAGTATGCACCATTATAGTTTATTAGTACATAAAATATGCTGCAAATATGCATTTTACATGCTTATTTGCTGAATACTGCATCTTAGGGCTACTGCAGATGAATATATTTACAAGCATTGTGCATTCAAAGTATACTTGCGAAATAAACGAGCAATGGTTTTTTCACATTATAAATTAATTTAGCGCTAATTTCAGTTCACAAAAAATAGAACCTGCTCTATTTTTCTGCATATTTGTGTACCAGAGGTCCTCATAGCAGTCTATGAAAGGTCTGAAACTGCATGCGCAATACGCAGGTATATATGTAAAACACTGCATAAAACCTTGGAGAAAAGAAGCCATCTGGATCTCATTAGGCTAAATAACCTTTTAAATTAGGACAGGGATGTTTTGCACGCGCATGTGAACATGGCCTGCATGCCAATGAATGTACAGTACTATGCACTGACATGCACGCAGATCAACCTCATTCACTACGCAAATATGCTGCGCTGAAGTGAACATATTTGTGCATACGCTTGTCTGAAGCCTCCCAAAAATACGCTAATGCCTTCGCAAAAAGCACTGTTCATTCCCCAAAAAATGCTTTGTTCGTGCACACGCAAATATGCATGCAGTCGTGTGAATCTGGTCTTAGAGAGTATAATATAAAAACCACAATAAACATGATTTAAATAATATATCATTTTCTGATGATACAAATCTCCAGATTATGAAGGCTGAACAAACACTCTGGAAATAAACATCCAAAGCAGAAGGGTAATAAGTTGGTAGATGCTGAGTCACAACATAACTGTTCTTATTAATAAACCATCTTGGACGTAAAATGTTTACTTTAAGTGCATTTGGGAAAATTACTAATGCAGTTTTTGTCAGCTTTTGGTTGTAATTGGCATCGGCATGGGAGGTGGACGAATTTGAGCAGTACAGTGCTGGATACATATATTTATTCTTTGAGTATTTCCCAGGTAAATTACAGTTTTGGCATAACTACTTGTGTAGTGGTTGACGGTTCCAGCTACAAAATGCAATTTGCCTCCTGGTGTTCCGACGAGCTGTCACAAAACTAGAATTATATATTTAATATCCGTCTCCGGTATTTTGCAGACTTTTTGAAAATATGGCAAAGCTGCGAGCTATAAACTGTGCTGATTATGCAGATGGCACAACACGAAAACAAATTCCATACAACACCAACGGAGGATGGCAGGAGATACTGTGTGTATAGCCCTTGAAGCATGATCATCTTCCAAATCCACATGTGCAAGAGTTGGGCTCCAGGCAAAAAGGTACAGTATGCATCATCCTGCTATTCTCTTAAATAACAATTCCCTAATATTCTAGTCCATTATTTTAGGGGCTTCTGCAGTATATACAGCTAGGCTGCTATTAGAAGGGGTGTTGTAGACCAGTGGTTCTCAACCTTTTCCAGCCCACCCTCTTTAGGTATTGGAGTGGTGGTCAGTATCCCCCAAGCCTTACTAGTTTAAACCCAGTCAAAGTTTACCTTGTTTACAAAGTTGAAAGTACAAATTAAAATACTTTATTTTGGAAAGTTTGATAGTGTTTAACAGATTAACATTAATTGTGAAAACAGGTCTCTAAAAATTACCGAAAGAAGTATTTTATTCAGCTAAATTTCAGCTGCTAAAATGTAGGTGCGAAATATTTAAAAATGGGTTAATTGTGGATACAATAATAAATAGGTTTTTTGCAAAAGATAATTTTTGGGGGAAGCAAACGTACAACATACAAAGAGAATGCAAGATATACCTTAACCCTTTCCAATCCACTGTCTGACCTCTGAAGACATTATGATTTAAGGCTGTACAGCTCCGATGTTGGAGGCGTCCATCAGGGTTCTCTTACTGTATATTGCCAGCCTCTCTGCTGTTGGAGCCTATCCAATGTGTCACCTCATGCAGTACTGGCTTTAGTCAACATATAGCACCATTGTATCATGGCAGAAAAAGAGTAAGCCCCCTAGGAAAACCAGGATACAAATTGGATTGGAAAGTGTTAATCCTTAATGAAATTCGGCCAATAATAATAATGTTTTCCACAATCAATCTGTGTCATTAATGGCTACCTTGGGCCTGATGAGCGGACGCCAATTTTGCGATATCTGGTTCTATCTTCGTCAACTGCAGTCTCAAGTCGCCCCTTTTACATATCTGCAGTTTGTTTCTCACTTTTGTCAAGAGCTGCTGAACTGTGCTGAAGCCCCTCTTAACTAAGTATGTAGATAGAAAAGCTAACATGAGCAACCTAATTTCATGCCACAGGATATAATAGGAATTCTTGAATTTCACCCAAAAGCATTCATAGCCACATTGTTGAAAAAGTGCTTGGGGTTCGCT
Organism: Eleutherodactylus coqui; assembly: GCF_035609145.1. Classification (NCBI taxonomy): domain Eukaryota; kingdom Metazoa; phylum Chordata; class Amphibia; order Anura; family Eleutherodactylidae; genus Eleutherodactylus; species Eleutherodactylus coqui. The sequence continues at coordinate 182,897,381 of NC_089839.1, read as the reverse complement.
ATCGTGTTTTAAGTTCATCAACTGCTCTTGCAATCTGGGATAAAATTCTCCTGTATTTGCTGAAAATGGATTGAGTACCCACATTGGTATTTCAAGGGTACATAGATCATGAAACCTACTTTGCATGTCTTCTTTGGCTTGTTTGTGGTGTGAGCAAAAAACGTCTAAGTCTGCATCTTGAAGTTTGTCTCCGTCTTCGTGTGCAATTTCTTGAAGACTCAGAAACTGACAGAGCTTGCGTCGATTCAGGTTATTGGTATGAAGTTCCAGTTTGGCAATGAAGGAAGAGATTATATCTTTAGCCTTAATTAAATTTATTTTGTCTCCTTGTAGCTTTGTGTTGGCCTCATTGAGTTTGTCAAATATGTCTGCGAGATAGGCAACGTCAAGACGTTGTAGTTCGATTGCATCTCAAAGGGTCAATCAGCCAAAGAAACTTGACTAAGAAGAGACTCGAAAGAATCACCAACTGGGTTGATCAGGGAAATGCAGTGGATATAGCATATCTTGACTTTAGTAAACCATTTGACAAAGTATCTCATACCATACTTATTGAAAAAATGACCCCATATTGGATTGACGAGGCAACTGTTAGGTGGATTCACAATTGGCTGAGTGATCGTACTCAAAAAATGGTCATAAATGGCTGCACATCCAAGTGGAAGAATGTATCAAGTGGGATACTACAAGGCTCTGTCCTGGGCCCAGTGTTGTTCAACATTTCTATAAATAATCTGGAAGAGGGAATTGATGGGAAACTGATCAAATTTGCTGACGACACAAAGTTAGGCGGGATAGCTAAAGCTAGGGGGGGGGGGGGAGAGAGTATTCAAAAAGATCTAGAAAAGCTTGAACAGTGGGCGGTGACTAACAGAATGGTAGTTAACAAAGAGAAATGCAAAGTCCTACATCTGGGCAAGAAAAATTAAAAAAGGATATAGGGAGGAATTGGGTTAAGCAGCAGCACATGTAAAAAAAAGTCTATGGAATACTAATAGATCATAGACTGAACATGAGTTAACAATGTGATGCAGCAGCCAAAAACGCAAACAAAATTCTTGGATGTATTAAGAGAAGCATAGAGTCTAGATCACGTGAGGTAATTATCCCCCTCTACTCTTCATTAGTCAGATCTCATCTGGAATACTGTGTCCAGTTCTGCGTACCCCACTTTTAAAAAACATAGTAAAACTAAAGCAAGTTCAGAGAACAGTTACCAAGATGGTGTGTGGTCTGCAAATCATATCCTATGAGGAACGGTTAAAGGATCTGGAAATGTTTGGCTTGCAAAAAAGAAGGCTGAGAGGACACTTAATAGCTGTCTACAAATATCTTAAGGGCTGTCACAGTGCAGAGGGATCAGCCCTATTCTCATTTGCACAATGAAAGACCAAAAGTAATGGAATGAAACTGAAAGAGAAGAGACACAAATTAGATATTAGAAAAAACTTTCTGACAGTAAGGGTGATCAATGAGTGGAACAGGTTACCATGGGAAGTGGCGAGTTCACATTCAATGGAAGTGTTTAAATAAAGACTGGATAAATTATCAGTCTGTGATGATTTAGTGAATCCTGCACTGAACAGTGGGTTGGACCAGATGACCCTGGAGGTCCCTTCCATCTCTACCATTCTATGACTAGTGTGTAAAAAAGTTTGTAGAAGTGTTGTAAGCACTTCCCACTTGACAGCCACCTCACTTTGTTGTGTAGGAGTAGACGTTCAAATTCTTCGTCATGGTCTTGACAGAGCATGCGGAAAAGATGTTCGTTCAAAGAGTGCGCTTTGATCTTGTATAGCAGCATTAATTACATAGCGCTGAGAATCATGTAATCTCTCGCATAAATGTTTAGCATCAAGGTGCTGCTGATGGATCACACAGTGGACTGCCATTATGCCAGGTATAGCCGACTTTAAATGGGCTATAAATCTGCAATTTCGAAAGTTATGGATGCCGCTCCGTTGGTTGCACAAACAAGTACATTTGTTAAAAGGATGGTTTTTTTCTTGGAAAAATTCTTCCACTCTTTTGGATATATAGGAGCTTTTCGTGTCGATGGTTACATTTCTGGTAAACAACAGTTCCTCCACTACCTCTTCATTCTGATTTAATCAAACGAACTTAAGCTATGAGCAATGCTTCATTGTCTCTAACCGTTGACTTGTCAATTTGCATTACAAATTCTGTGTTCTTTAACATGTCCAAAAGCGTTTCTTTCATATCAGCAGCCATCTCATCAATTATTCTTGAAATGGTGTCATTACTCAAAGGAATCGATTTCACCACAGCACACGCGTCAGGCGCCAGCATAGTACTGACAATCTCTTTAACTGTGAGTAACACAAGTGTTTCCCTAATATAAAGAGACTATATAGAAAACAAGGCGGCCTTTGTCAGCATTGAGAGCAGATTTTCCAAATAACATGAGTACAGTGCTGCAGTTCTCAAACTTTAACTTTAAAGCTTGGAAAAATGAAATAGGCTTACCCAATTGGTCTGAATGCATTTTTTAAAGGTGATCACTCAGTCTCAAAGGCTTTATGGTTTCATTCAAAAATGCCTTTTCACCGACAAGGTACATTTGTAGGAGGAGGGATGAATCCATATTTCAAGTATTCATTTGAATATTGATGACATTTCTTCTTCTCAGCCATTTTTATAAAGTATGCTTCAATAATGCACTGCTTATGTCACTCTATTATATAATGATGTATGACTTTTAGAACTCCATGACTCCGCTACAGATCAATTACACTGAATAACCTAAAGAACAACCTAACCTGCTGTATTCCATAATGCTGCTGATTGGCTGAAACTTTCAATTGTGTAGGTCTTTGGGAGTTGTAGTTTAAATCAGTGTTCTGAAAAGACACTTGGCGTCCACTAAGACTACAACTCCCAGAGACCAACACAAGTGAAAGTTTGAAGCGGTACAAGCCAATCAGCAGCATTATGGAATACAGTTGGTTAAGTTGTGCTGTAGGTTATCGAGTGTTATGAAATGTGATTGATCAGTAGTGGAGTCATGGAGTTATAAAAGTCATACATTATATGATAGAGGCACGCAGGCTGCAATGCACACAACTTCCATTAAATATAAGTGAATTATATGAAAATAATTGCCTCAGTTTTCATCCGTTTCGGATTTCATTGCTTGTTTTCGGATGGATTATTGACGAAAAGCGGGGTATCACTACTAATTTTTAGAAAAATGTAGTTACTGAAAAAAAAACAAGAAAGCAAACACAGATTGCCCCCCTCCCCACTTTATGTTCCAACACCCTCCTGCCACCCCTTTTCATTCCATCGCCCACTTGAGAATTAAAAACACCCCCCAGGGGGCAATAATGACCACGTTTGGAAGCACTGCTGTGGACTACAAAATAGATTAACTTTACAGGAAGAACTCAAGATTACACTAAACAACTTATGTTATAGGAGACTCTTTTGACTACATCACCAGACTGCTGTTATAGAAGGTTCTCCAGACCACTCAGCAGCCATATTGATATAGGGGGTGCTCCTGGCTACATGTCCAGATTGCCGTTACATGGGGTGCTCCTGACTACACATCCAGACTGTTGTTATATGGGGTGCTCTTGACTACACCACAAGACTGCTGTTATAGGGAGCTATCTAGACCACACCACTACACTCTTGTTATAGGAGTTTCTCCAAACCACACAACAACAAAATTGACGTTAATTGGTGAGCCCCCGACAATACATCCAGACTGCTGTTATAGGGGTGCTCTTGACTACATAGCCAGACTACCAGGAGCAGATTGGCCCTGGAAAAAAATAAAAAAAACAACCTCATCATGTAGGTGGGTCAAATCTAATAGTAAGTGAGGAAACACAAGTAAGCCGGGGTCAGCAAACCACCAGCCACAGCCACATTGGTAGTTAAAGCATAGCTCACCACAGCAAATTTTTACATTTGTTATATGCTTGGGCTACTGTGAGGGTATATATATATATATTGCCATATGTGTTTTTTATGCTTTTATACCTATATGCAAGTTTTATTCAATTCCAAATGAAAAAAACTTATATGTCGCCTTACATCAGATATCCCAAGGCTTTGCAAGAGATGTTCTAGAAACACAGCAAAAAAGAACCAGACATGAAGGACGCATGTACTTGGCCGTTTTCCCAGAAACAAGATATCAAGATGTTCAAATGTACATAACTTTCACTGTCTTAGGCCGAAATCCGGACTTCTTAGAATTGAGTGGGTGATTCTTTGTACTGGAGTTAATTGAATACGTGATTTTCTGTACGTAAGCCAGAGGCGCCAGTACCAAGATAATGACTGTTATATGATTTTCACTGTCTCAGTCCGCAAATCCGGACTTCCCATATATGGTTATGAGCCCATCACCCCCTAGTGGTGAGGGGACAAAGGGTATAAGATCTCATGTAATCTGTAATAAAGCACGACGTCGACATGGGCACAGCTGAGAGCCATGTCCCGTGTGAGGAATGATACCAGATCCCTGTGTGGTGTCTCTTCTTGCGGCCGGCAACGGGGCAAGTGGGGTGGGCCTGATTGGTGCTGTACTTAGAATATTTTAACCCTCATAAATGGCGCCCGAACGTGCGGCGGTAAAATCGGAGCTTACAGCGCAATTCACCCGGATCCACGCCACTGAGAAACCGTCCTGCTGCAAACCGAGCCTGATCAACTCACTTAGAACTCCAGGTAAGACAAACATATATTTATGTTGTGTTTTACTGCGAGTCTTGCAGCAAGACTGACTATCTATGGTTTGTGACCGGACGGGTTGGGTTAAGAGTTCTACACGGTAACTCGTGTGGGCTCCGGGTTTGCCGTCATGGACCACTGACCGTGATATGCGCACCAATGGCTCACCCAGAAACTAGTCTGTAGTTTATTTGTTGTTGAAGTCCGTAGCGTTTTAGCGATAGTGGAGATTGTTTGATTGTTTGGTGTATCTGCAGAATTTTTTTCTCTCTTTATTTTCATTTTATCTCACAAGAGAAGGGACCCTCAGTTTAGTTTAGTTAGTTGTTAATGGTTTAGCAGAGAGGGATGCATTTTGTGAGATAAGGCTTCATAAGAGAAGGGACTCTCGGTCGGTTTGCCTTATATATGGGGCTAGCGATTTGATTTCAGAGAGATGCATTTTATGGGGGCTGGTTCCATAAGGAGAAGGGACCCTCGGTTGTTCTGCCGGTATATAAGGGGCTGACAATTCGGGTCAGAAGGATTCACTCTATGGAGCGTGTTATTTTTATTATTGTTGATGTTCTAATATGCGTAAGATCTTATTAAAGAAGATAGAGCCCCTCAAGGGCTGCCGCCGTGTGGATGAATCTGTAAAATGGAAGAAAACTCTAATGAAAATGTGTGACACCGACCCGCATGGCAGATTACAAAATGGTGTCTGGGGGGAGGTCTTTAGGACCCAGAGGTGCCTTGAAAGATCAAGGTTTGCTAGAAAATGCTGGAGGAGAGAGAGAAGGAGAGAGATAGATAGTCAGAGTAAGTTACGTATATACACATTATTTGTTTAAGAAAGTATCCGTAAGTGAAATGTTGAAAAGTACAGTAAGTGATCAAGAGGGCGTCAGGAGAGTGTCTATTGAAGGTTATATTGGCAGTTAGGTAGGGAGAAAGTGCTGAAGGAGCAAGCAAGTCGATAAGTAAGTTACAATGCATGTGATTTGTTGGCAAAGAAAGAAAGAAAATGTGTATAATACAAGATAGATAATAGATATGGATATATATGTGTATATATGTATATACTGTAAGTGCAAATAGTTAACTGAGCTTGCTTTTAGGGGAGAAGAGTTTGTTGACATGTAGCTGCGAGCTTGTGTTCAGTCTCTGTGTAAGCTTTTCAAGGTCGGAAGATAACAGCGAGAGAGAAAATGCAATAACAACCTTGGTTAATATCTTGGCTTGCTTACAATGAATTGAAATGAATTTAATTAGTTATACTGTCTTAGTAGGCAGGGAAATATAGTAATTTCTAATGCATATTCTTACTTATACAGGGGTTGAAAATGAATGTTGCAAGGTCCCAGGATATGTGTTAATTATGATTTCAAAATGCAGGCAATAGTTTAAGCTAAAACTTATTCAGTCTGTGTTCTCATATTCGCGGAGAGATAACAGTCAGGGTCACAAGGGGGGCTGAAAAATACCCAGAGATTCTAAAATACTTCAGCGTTTAATACAGCATATAATAGCTTCAGTAGATAAGAAATATAGAATATTTCAGTCACTCAGCAAACTTTTTCACATAATTTGTCAAAGATAGCGCTCATTCACAATCTCATCTCAATAGAATTATGTACTTTATAAAATGATAGCACTCACCTCGGTGTTTTTCAGCTGATGTATGTATGTTTGTCAAACTTTTTTTGTCCGTGCATCTGCATGGACTGGTACACCTCCAAGGGGGGTGACGGAGCAAACTTGAGAGCATGGATGGATGAGAGTTAGTGACCCGTGTTCGAGCTGTGGTGGAATGTGTGATGTGGATAATTGACTGGGGATAAAAGTCCTCCCCATGCATGAGACTTTGCTTGGTTGTGATGTGGACGTGTGGACGGTTAAGCTGAAATTAAGCTGAGAAGACGGATGCAATGTGCCAATATCAAAGGGGTGGAGCTAGATGATGTAATAGTACGTAGTAATGTTTCATCCCTCTTGTACAAGGGAGGGGGTGAGGATTTTGAGCAGCTAGGTTTTTTTTTTTTTTTTTCTCCTGTCTGAAATTTTGATAAGACTGCAGGCAGGAACAGACTAATAATGAATTCACTTAAAGGGATATCACATTTCCAATATTAATAGGTGTTTGTAGATTATTCTTCCCCGATGTAACTCATGTTTCTGTTATAGGTGCTAACTTCTTACAGGCCTTATCTGCATCCATCAAATCTTTTTACAATGTTATACTAACTTAAACCCGGCTACTATTGTTCCAATTGAGTACCCTGGTTTAAAGGGGGGGAGGAGAAGGCATAGGTGATCTAGGTATTGCAAGTCAGCCATTTTTAAATTCAGCCATTTTTAAATTTTTTGCAAGTCATTTTTTAATTTTAAAATTTTTTGCAACAAGGTTCTGATCTTTTTGAAATAGAATACCAGCCTGATTGGCTAGCATTGATGCAACAAGAAAATTTAAGTTTTAAAAAGTTACTGAAAGCCCTTGTTAATAATGCATATTTTGAGTTGTTTTTTATAGATGGTACCCAGGGTGATTGACGACTCCACACTGGATATGCAGTCGTAACACAACATGACACGGTAAAAGCAGAATGTCTCCGCATGTCGCAGTACAAGAAGCGGAATTAAAAGCACTCACGGAGGCGTGTAGAGTGGAGGAAGGTAAGACGGCAAACATTTACACTGACTCCCGGTATGCATTTGGCATAGCTCATGATTACGGCCCAACATGGAAGGCCAGACAGTTTTTTACCACAGCAGGACAGCCAATTAAGAATGTTGCAGTGGTGCAGTCTCATGGAGACCCTACTTCTACCTGACAAGGTGGAAAGCTCACACCAATCCCTACACCGGAGAAACAAGAGGCAACGCCATCACAGGCCACACAGCAAAGGCAGCGGCCCTCAAGCCGTGGAAGAAAGAAGAAAAGAAGAATTTAACAACAATTTTGGACTTTGACTACACTTGGACTTTGATAACAACTTGGACTTTGACTAAAACTACAAATGGACTAAAAAGGGACGGCGTATGGTGAACAGTCAACAGAACTTGCTTACCATAGTCCCTGTGCCCCATGATGGCCCAGCTGACGCACGAAAAGACGCACCTCTTAAAGCAGCAATGATGTCAACGCTTGAACAAGGACGGGTGGCTCCTTGGTTTTCTGTAGCTGCTGCATCATTTGTCCAATTTTGCATGATCTTTGCCGTAAGCAACAGGGCAGAAGTAAATTTGCCACATCACACTTGCCGGGACCACTCTACCCATTTCAGGGATTGCAAATTGGCTACACTCAGCTACCACTTGTTGGGAAGCATGAATATGTGCTTGTTGTTGTTAATGTTTTTCAGGTTGGAGACCTACCCTGTTACCAAAGTAAATAAGCAGGTAATCGCACAGAAGCTCATGAATGAGGTAATCCGCAGATACGGGGTACCGGAAGTGATTGAGTCAAACAAAGGTACACACTTCACAGGTGAAATAATGCAACACATCATGTCTGTTTTGGGTATATTCCAGGCTTTTCACACACCCTACCGTCCACGGAGTAGGGGGAAAGTAGATACAAAAGGCAATAGAGAAAATGGGCAAATTTTGAATTGAGTGTTTTCCATTAGTTTTTTTTCCTTAGGAGGATACATGCCACAGTAGCTGAGTTTGGGGAATGATTTTCTTGTTAATGTTGTCATAGGCCTCTCCAAGGAATTGTCAATAATGCATTCTGCAGTCTCTGCTTTTCTCCCAGGTCCTACAGATGAGTGTCACAATCTGAAACCAGGTGACAGGGTCTATGTGAAAAAGTTTAAGAGAGAAACCCGGTTTAAAGGTCCTTACCAGATGTTGTTCACCACCCCAACTACAGTCAAGCTCGAAGGAAAGCCCACTTGGATCCACACTTCGCACTGAAAGAACTAATGATCCTGCATATCCTTTAAATGCTATAATGTGGTACAATTCCTCTAACACACACCTTTGACTACTGTACACTAGCCCCCTGTTTCAGAACAAATTAATACAATGAAATGTGCAATATGAAGACTACACTGAGGGTGAGAATCCAACACCGCATCGTGCTAGGAGAGACATTGACACTCCAGGTGGTAACTTTGACCCACATGTACACATAGATACAATAGGAGTGCCAAGGGGGGTGCCAGATGAATTTAATTCTAGAGATCAGGTTAAAGCAGGTTTTGAGTCCTTATTTGCTATTGTCACTGTTAATAATAATGTAGATTAGATGAATTATATCTATTACAATCAGCAAAGGTTTGTAAACTACACCAGAGATGCTTTGCAAGGGTTAGCTGACCAGTTAGGGCCCACTGCATCCATGGCCCTAGGGTAGCCGTGGATATGATTTTAGCAGAAAAAGGTGGGGTATGTAATTTCCTGTATGTGTATTATCCCTTTGATCAAAAAGAGTATGAGTATGAGTAATGTGACACCAAAATTTCCCTTGTTTGAAAAAGATGAAGAGCCAGTTCCGATAATGCCAACCAGATACGTTACCAGAAGAATGGAGAAATGTACTAGTACTGCGCCTGCCCCGGTCTCATAAGATGGACTGTCAGTGGACTTCCCATTTGCCTAGGGAAAGTGCAGAAGACCTTAGGTTCCGGCGAGGGCACACCCTGCGGGGTGTTAACTTGTACAGATAGAGGGTATGGATGCCCGGAAATAAGCCCAGGGAATCCATGGCCTCCTTCTGAGGTGAGGTAGGGATCCCTCCCTTTTAGGAGTAGGGACTTACGGGCAGTGGAGAAACCCTGACGCAAGGGAGAGACGACCGAGGAAGAGTGCAAAGTCTGATGCTTGATCTCCATATTAAGTTTTTTAGGGGGGTTTGTGAGGGTATATATATATATTGCCATATGTGTTTTTTATGCTTTTATACCTATATGCAAGTTTTATTCAACTCCAAATGAAAAAAACGTATATGTCGCCTTACATCAGATATCCCAAGGCTTTGCAAGAGATGTTCTAGAAACACAGCAAAAAAGAACCAGACATGAAGGACGCATGTACTTGGCCGTTTTCCCAGAAACAAGATATCAAGATGTTCAAATGTACATAACTTTCACTGTCTTAGGCCGAAATCCGGACTTCTTAGAATTGAATGGGTGATTCTTTGTACTGGAGTTAATTGAATACGTGATTTTCTGTACGTAAGCCAGAGGCGCCAGTATCAAGATAATGACTGTTATATGATTTTCACTGTCTCAGTCCGCAAATCCGGACTTCCCATATATGGTTATGAGCCCATCACCCCCTAGTGGTGAGGGGACAAAGGGTATAAGATCTCATGTAATCTGTAATAAAGCACGACGTCGACGTGGGCACAGCTGAGAGCCATGTCCCGTGTGAGGAATGATACCAGATCCCTGTGTGGTGTCTCTTCTTGCGGCCGGCAACGGGGCAAGTGGGGTGGACCTGATTGGTGCTGTACTTAGAATATTTTAACCCTGATACTACCTAGAGGTTAGCAGGGGACAGGAATGGCTGGGAAGTGAGTACAAGCTGTTTTATCCTATGCACTGGCCCCAGGACCCAATCAGACTTATCAGAGTATCTCCCTGTGGACTTTATGGTCAATGTTCTTCTGCAAACTAGTATTGCAAGAGATGAAGATTACAAAATTACCTTTCTGTTAATGGAGGGCTCCATCCTAATTTTCAAACTATATTAAATGGGGTTAAACATATTACCCAAGTATCTCTGAGAGGAGTTGGGGCAAGAGGTTTTCATTGCAGCCCTAAAGAGTCAATTCAGTGTTTCTGGGGAGAGTCCCCAAGCCTGTTTATTTGGACCCATCTGCTAAGCTGGTTAGCTTGGTAGTCTACAGGATGTAGTCGAAAAGACTGCTCCAGCGCTATATATCAATACTGGTGTCCTATATATTAAAATAACAATAGCCCACTTGAATAGGAAGGCTTAGATGTGCTACATGATGGTATGGTGGGCCACTGAGAGCCCTGGAACATGGATTTCGATTTTGTGTTGTGGCCCTTGTAAGAGATAAAGCATAAAACCCCATTACAGAGTTGAAGAGTAGCATGTGAGAAACAGAAATCTGCTTACTGCGTCTCTCTTAGTGTCGTGCGATCACTGCAATGACTGAAGTAAGGAAACGTAACTTCTGGCAGTACAGCCCTTACATCAGTCATAGCGGTGTTCCCACAGGACTTGGAGAGACACGGTAAGCAGGTTTCTGCTTCTCACATGCCAATTTTCAACTTTGCAATTGGGTTTTATTCTCTCTCTCGTACAGGGGCCACAACACAAGATTGAAATTCATGTTCTGGGGCCCCCAGGGGCTTTTGCATCATACAAATGTGTAGCGCATCCATGTCTTCCTATTCAAGTATGCTATTGTAATTTCAATATAAGACACCAGTACTGAGACATAGTGCTGGATCCTGTGCAAGAGAGATGAGGGACCACCTTATGGCGCTTTTAATATACAGCACATACACAATAAAAAATTTATGTATGTTAACAGTAACATTAAAAATGCACCAAATCTCTAAAAAATAATTAAAAGGAGAATATAGTGTTACATAAAAGAGTTTCTGCTAAAAATGAATCCAAAGGTCTCAGTTTTGTTTTTTTATATCAGGAAACTCGAGTAATTTTATTGCATTTATTTGGTGCTTTGATTTGTCTGGCAGTTGTTTTGCATTTTATAATGAAAGGAAAAGTTGAAAAGAAAGAAAAAGAATTTTTTTACATTTATGTTTCCATTCTTTAATTTTACTTCTGCATAAGTTTTCCTCATTTGTTCCCTTACTTAATATGTTTTTTATGTCTATAGACAAAAA